>NC_037669.1:167561428-167585191 GCF_003255815.1 Theropithecus gelada
TTCTTTTTTTTTTTTTTTTTTTTTTTTTGAGACAGAGTTTCGCTCTGTCGCCCAGGCTGGAGTGCAGTGGCGCGATCTTGGCTCACTGCAAGCTCCACCTCCTGGGTTCATGCCATTCTCCTGCCTCAGCCTCCCGAGCAGCTGGGATTACAGGCGCCCACCACACGCCCAGCTAATTTTTTGTATTTTTAGTAGAGACGGGGTTTCACCATGTTAGTCAAGATGGTCTCGATCTCCTGACCTCGTGATCCGCCCGCCTCGGCCTCCCAAAGTGCTGGGATTACAGGCGTGAGCCACCGCGCCCAGCCAGAATTTTCTTCTTTTTAAGGCCGAGTAATAATCCGTCTGTGTATATATGTATGTATAAATAAAACATTTTCACTGTCCATTCATCCATTGATAGACACTTAGGTTGATTCTAGAATAATGCCACAATGGACAAAGGAGTACAGCTGTCTCTACAGATAGATTTTCTTTCTTTGGGTATATACCAAGAAATGAAATGTCTAGATCACGTGGTAATTCTGTTTTTTAATTTTTTAACAAGTCTTCATAACAGTTTTCCATAATAGCTGTACTAATTTACATTTCCATAATGTACAAGAATTCCCTTTCCTCCACATCCTAATACTTGTTATCTTTTGTTTTTCTGATAATAGCCATTCTAAAAGGTGTGAGATAATATCTCATTGTAGTTTTTATTTGAATTTCCCTGATGGTTAGTGGTTTTAAGCATTTTCCATATACCATTGGCCATTTGTAGGTCTTCTTTTGAAAAACATCTATTAAGACCCTTTGCCAGTATTTTACTTAGATTATTTTCCTTGCTATTGAATTCTTTAAGATCTTTATTTTTTGTGTATATGTAGATACATATATTATTAATGTTGTTTATTTATTTGTAAATTTATTTTTATAATTTCAACTTTTATTATAGGTTAAAGACTACACCTGCAGGTTTGTTGCATGAATAAATTGCGTGATTCTGAGACTTGGGGTTACAATGATCCCATTACTGAGGCAGTGAGAATACTACCCAACAGGTAGATCTTCAAGGCATGCACCCCTCCCTCGTTCCCTTGTCTAGTGATCCCCAGTGTCTATTGTTCCCATTTATATAATCATGTGTATTCAGTGTATAGCTCCAACTTACAGGTGAGAACATGCAATATTTGGTTTCCTGTTTTTGTGTTAGTTCACTTAAAATAATGCCCTCCAGCTCCAACCATGTTGCTGGAAAGGATATGACTTTGTTTTTATTTATGGCTGTATAGTATTCCCAGGTGTATATGTACCACATTTTCTTTATCCAGTCCACTGTTGATGGGCACCTGCGTGGATTCCAGGTCCTTGATATTGTGAATAGCACTGCAATAAACATATGGATGTGTGTGTTTTTGATTGAATGAACAATTTTCCTTTGAGTATATACCCCGTAGTGGGATTGCTGGATTGAGTGGTAGCTATATTTTGAGATCTTTGAGAACTCTTCATGTTTTGCACATTAACTCTATTAGATACATGGTTTGCAAATTATTTTTCCATATGGTAGGTTGTCTCTTCACTCTGTTGATTTTTTTTTAATTGTATAGTACCTTTGTTTTAATGTAATCTTATGTGTCTATTTTTCTTCCCTTTGTTTTATTTTAGTAGTTATACAGTTTCAGGTCTTTTGTTTTAAATCTTTTATCCAATTTGAGTTGAGTTTATTTTTATACATGGTGTGAGAAAAAGATTCAATCTTCTTCTTCCTTCTTCCTCCTCCTCCTTCTTCCTCTTCCGCTGCTGTTGCTGCTTCTGCTTCTGCTGCTGCTGCTTCTTCTTCTTCTTCTTCTTCTTCTTCTTCTTCTTCTTCTTCTTCTTCTTCTTCTTCTTCTTCTTCTTCTTTCTTCTTTCTTCTTTCTTCTTTCTTCTTTCTTCTTTCTTCTTTCTTCTTTCTTCTTTCTTCTTTCTTCTTCTTCTTTTTTTGAGATAGAGTCTCACTCTGTTGCCCGGACTGGATTGTAATGGTGTAATCTTGGCTCACTGCAACCTTGGCCTCCTGGGTTCAAGTGATTCTCCTGGCTCAGCCTCCTAAGTAGCTGAGATTACAGGCACCCGCCACCACACCCAGCTAGTTTTTGTATTTTTAGTAGAGATGGAGTTTCACCAGGTTGGCCAGGCTGGTCTCCAACTCCTGACCTCAGGTGATCCGCCCGCCTCGGCCTCCTGAAGTACTGAGATTACAGGTGTGAGCCACCGTTCCTGACCCCAATTTTATTCTTCTACATATACATATACAATTCTTCCAACACCACTTATTGAAGAGGCTGCCCTTTCTACATTGTGTAATCTTAGCATCTTTGTCAAAAATCAATTGATGGTAAATGGATGAATTTATTTCTAGGCTGTATATTCTGTTCCATTGGTCTAGATATCTGTTTTTAGGCCAATACAATGCTGTTCCAATGACTATAGCTTTGTAGTAGATTTTAAATTCAGGTGGTATGATGCATCTAGCTTTGTTCTTTTTGTTAAAGATTGCTTTGGCTATTAGTGTCTTGTGGTTCCATGTGAATTTTAGGATTTTCTTCCTATTTCTGTGAAAAATGCTACTGGAATTTTGATAGAGATTACATTGAATCTATAGATCTCATTGCATAATGAAATATTTTAACAATCCATGAACATAGGATACTTTTCTGTCTATATTTGTGTCTTCTTCAGTTTCTTTCATCGAAGTTTTTTAGGTATGGTGTGTAGACTCTTCACCTCCTTGGTTAAATTTATTCCTAAGTATTTTTTTTTTTTTTTGAGATGGAGTCTTGCTCTGTTGTCCAGGCTGGAGGGCAGTGGTGCAATCTTAGTTTACTGCAAGCTCCGCATCCCAGGTTCACACCATTCTCCTACCTCAGCCTCCCCAGTAGCTGGGACTAGAGGCACCCGCCAGCACACCTGGCTAATTTTTTATGTTTTTTAGTAGAGATGGGGTTTCACTGTGTTAGCCAGGATGGTCTGGATCTCCTGACCTCATGATTCTCCCACCTTGGCCTCCCAAAGTGCTAGGATTACAGGCGTGAGGCGCACCCAGCCCTTATTCCTAAATATTTTATGTTTGTTTTGTTTTGTTTGGGTTTTTTTTTTAGCTATTGTAAGTTTGATTTTTCTGATTTCTTTTTTGGAAAGTTCATCATTAGTATATGGAAACTCTATTGATTTTTGTATGTTAATTTTTGTATCCTGCAACTTTACAGACTTTAAATTAGTTCTAATAGTTTTTAGTTGGTATCTTTAGAGTTCTAGATGGTAAGATTATATTGTCTGCAGAGACAAATTAATTATTTTCTTCTGATTTAGATGCCTTTAAATCTTTCTGTTGCCTAATTGCTGTGGCTAAGACTTGCTGTATTATGTTGCATAAAAGTGACAGGAGTAGAATCCTGGTCTTGTTCCTGATCTTAGAGAAAGAGCTTTCTGGCTTTTACCATTGAGTATAATGTTAGCTGTGGCCTGTCATACATGGCCTTTATTATGTTGAGTTATGTTACCCCTATACCAAATATGTTGAGAGTTTTTATCATGAAAATATGCTTTTCAGTGCATTAAATTTTAATTGCCATATATATTTTTCAAACTAGAAAAGCAATTTATTTAAATTAATCATAAAATAATAATACATATTTTAATCCATTTATCAATTGCAATTTACATAGGTACTGTTGTAACTGCTGTTGTTTGCATAAAATATTCCAATAAAAACACTACAATCTTAAATCAGTACATAGTGAAATATCATTCAAACTGAATCAATCCATAGACACCAACTACATTGGTGAATAGCTTATGTGTAATACTAGAAGTGATTAGTGTTCCCAACATGTGCAATAAAATACGACAATAATATCTCACATGACGCAATAAAGTGAAATATAGCTCTATCAAAATAATAAAGTTGTGTAACACAAATGTATTTTACACTGCTTAGGTTTTAAATTTTGAATAAATTAAAATTAAATAAAATGAAATGTTAAGTTTTTTGCTAGCCACATTCAGATGTTCAATAGCCAAATATGACTAGTGACTACTGTATTAGATAGAACAGTTCTAGATTCTACATTGGCATTTGTTAATATTTCACACTCTCAGTGTTTCCCAATGTTTCACAATGTTCAACATGTCTCTTTCTCCTGCTTTTTCTAAAATTACATTTTCTAAATCTTCCTATCTAGCACATCACTTGAATGTCAGCAAATATCATGTAAATGAATAAATAAACAACGCTATACTTTGCCAGTGTTTTTGTTCCTTTCATTATTAAGCTTCTCCAATATATTTAGTGATGTTTTTGAAGAAAGAGTAATAATCCAATTAATTTCTCATCTCTCAATTTTTAACAGTATATTTCAGATAATTTTATTTGATTCTTTCTTAAAATCTCTTGTTATGAAAATATCAATCACAACCATAGAGAGAAAAATATCAAATACCCCAGCCAAAGCACCCTGTTATAACAATCATCAGTATATAGCCAATCTTTTTTCATCTATTTTCTCCAAATCCCAGTTTTTGCCCTGCCCCACCACCAAAACTATTGGAGTACTTTAAAGGAAATCACAAACTCATTCACTCAGAAACACTTCACTATGTTACTGTAAAAGATAAACTCAGAAACATTAACACAGTAGCAATTACACATCTACAAATTTTTTTTAAAAAATCGCAAAATACCTATTCAGTGTTCAAATTTCCCTAATCATCTCCTAAGTGAGTTTGAAATTTTGTCCATGTCTGAATCCAGACAAATTCCACACATATCTGTTAATTATCTCTTAATCTATTAACAATTTCTTCTACATTTATTTTATTTACTGGTATTTGTTTACTGAGGAAACAAGATCAATTTTCTTACAGAATTATCCACATTCTTTATTTTGCAGGGACACCCCTATGTTGTATTGTTCACTATGTCTCTTTCACTTGCTTTTTTTTTTTTTTTTTTTTTTAATGGAGTGATAATCAAATCTAGGGACCATATCAGTTATTAAACTTCTATGCATCCAGCAGGTTTGGTGTCAGCTCTCTCTGATAAGCTCAATTACTACCACTCATCTGAATTTTTCTAGTCACCAAATATTGGTGCTATCATTCTCACATATTCTCTCATTCTCTGTGGGTTTATGCCTCTTTAAAAACCTTTTTAATGTAAATTCAGAAAGGTGTGGAAACAAATACATATGTCCAATTTCCATACTTCTCTATTCTCATTCAACTCAATAATCTACATTTTTGCTTTCTCTTTATCATAGCTGCTTTCTAAAGTTACCAATAACCTCCACTTTAGTAATTCCCACTGATAATGTGTTTTCATTAACACACTGTTTCACAAAGGGCTTTAATCCCTTCATATTACAGGAACCAAATTCTCCTGGTTCTTCCTCTATATCTGTATTCTTTCCTTTATAAAGTTCTTCCTCATTTTTTCCTCTTCATCTGTCTCTTAAGAAATAGATTTTTTTGTCCCGTCTTTATATATTTTTATAGAGACCTTTCTGTTTTTTACACAACTTAAGACTCTCCAAATGTGAACTCATCATTCTCTTGCGGACACATATGTAAACTCTATATGAGCAGTAAATGTGTTTTCTTTATGCATAATTTTATTTCCAGCCCTCATAAGTAACTAGCATAGAGTAAGTATACAACAAATGCTGTAGAATGATTTAATCCATGGATAAAATCATTTTAAAGGGAAGTTATATTTTCTTATATCTCTAACTAGGTATCTTTCATTCCCTTCATTGGATTTTCTTTCTCTGCCACCAGGTAAATGTTGTTCCCCAGGCTTTGTGCTGGATCTTCTACTTGTCTCATTCTAAATTCCTTTTCTATGTTTTCTCTTAAATAACCATGACTGTGGCTACCCTGTTAATACTGGTGCCTTCTTACATTTGGATTTCTAGTTCCAAATTTTACATAAAGTTCCAGGTTCATATTTTCAATTTCCTATTGTGTACCATCAGGTCTCATTCTTGCCCCTAAAACTTAACACTTTCTGTGTCCGACACTATGGTCCCATCATCCCTCACAATCTATTCTTTTATCTTTCACTTACTATCCTAGATTAATAGCCACCAGTTTGTCTGGGATAGACTCCGCTTTATCTCCCCACATCAGTGAATCAGTTGCCAAATCCTGTGTCATCCAGTCCACAGAGTTTTGAATCCAGTTGCCTTTTTATGTTAATATTGCTACTATCTGGCCAATGTCCCTATTTGCCCTTGCCTCATGGCAACCCTTTCCTAACTGATCTCATCACTATTCCTTCTTACTTTTGTCCATCTTCTATGTTGCCCAGATGATTATCTCTGCAAAAATCAAACTTAACTGCATATCTCCCTTAAATAAAACCTGTTTTGCTCCCATTGTCACAGAAGGACCTGACAACCTGTCTTTGTACACTCAGCCTACAATCTGTGTCCTTCACCCTTAACTCTGTCTTTTTCCCTTTATAGTGGGTTATAGTGGGCTCTCGATTACCAAGCCCAGTGGAATTATTTTGTCCTTTATTACCTCTCTCTGTAATCTTTAAGAGAAATACATATATATTTCTCTCTACTTAGAATGGCCATCTGTTTCTTCTTCACCTGAGGAATCATTCAATACAACTTTCAAATGAATATTCAGATAATTTTCTAATGTAGAAACACAGGTATTAATCTATCATCATTTCAAAAACCATCTCCCGTTATTTAAGAATGTTATTCTCTTCTATAGAAAAGCCTCTAGTGTTTACTGGAGAGATTTGTGTTGTGGGAAGAAAGGGACAGTGCTGAACTGCACACAATCTAACAAATCAATCCTGATAATTAGTAGAGTGGCAGACGGGGAGCCCAGCCATGCTCACACCTTTCTGAGAACCAGCTCAATTCCCATCTCTGCTCTGACACATTCTTGCAGATAGTTAGCCACTCTCTGTGTTTCTTTTGCACTCTGTTCATAGTTCCATTGAAGAACTTGTTATACAGCTTTCTAGTCATTTGTTGACATATCTACTAAAATGTGAATTTCTTAACGGCAAGTCCATTTTATCTTTATATTTCTGCATATATAGTTTATTCTAAACTCATTTATTTTGAATGAATAAATGTTGGAAGGAGACAACAAAGTATGAGAGATATGTTTAAAATCTATAAATGTAAAACCTTGAATGAAAAGCTTGTTCTTGATAGTTTTTAAGTTCTTAGATGATGTTATTTCTAGAGGGTAGACAGTACCTGCCAAGGTGTAAATTTTTAACAAAGGGCTGCTTTTTAAAAGAGATCTTTAAAATATCACAGTTTCTTAGGTCTGTGCATTGAGATTTCAGTTTATCTGTAACAGAACTACTTATTTAGGAACTGTTTAAATGGCCTGGGGTATGGAGACCAGCTCTTCATAGTCTCCTTTGTGACATGACCAAGGCCACAGCTCCTGTGATTTCTGGTATGTCAAATTGCTAACTGGGAAGCAGAAGGGGGACTTTTTCTAAGAATTCCAGCATCTACTTGGAAGCAAATAGACAGTTACATTCCCCTTCACTCATTTCAGATAAAAATATTATTTTATTGAAAATTATTACAGGTGCTGTGTAAATAACATTTTAATCCATAGTCATTTTATAAATGGTATTGTGTTGGCCCATATGCTAGTTTCTACCTTCTTAAAATATACAACTAAGAACCTGAGCACTCTCAAGAAAGGTTTTCTTTATTTTTTAAATTTTAGTGTTAGGCAGATTTACTTGACTTTCAACCAGTATTGGCAGCAGGTAAGTTTAATGAGATTCTTGGAATAACGTCACCTTTGAGAAGCAGAAAATCTAAGCTTGAGTAACCTGAGTTGCTAGGGGGAAAGAAGAAGTTAAACTCTGACAACTCTAGTAGTGCTGTAAATCCAAATATCCAGCAAGACATTTGTTTTGGGTAATACTAACTACATACGTGCGTGTGAACTCAAAAAGTTATAATTTGGAACCTATGAGTGGCACCACATTAGGAGCTGTGTAGGTAGATGGACCTTGTATTATCAGGTAGACACATTTCTGAAGGACTGTGCAGGATTCTGCTTCAATAATGACAGCAGTATTACTTTCACCAGGCTCCAGATTTTTCTACTCCTGATGTCAGGAGGAAGCTGATTTACCTTTGGAATGAGATAACCTCTGGGATCCCTGAACAGCTAAAGGGCAGACGGAAATAAGCCTTGGTGAGAACTGATGAGATTCCTGCTAATAAGTCAAGATGAATTTGCATGATTAATTAAAGAATTATTAATTAAAGAATAAAGAGATGACATATTTGTTCTCTGCATCTGTGGCTCAGAATAGTTACACAGAGTAGTTTGTAGAAGTTTTTTTGCGTGCTTTGTGAAAGTCCAATATTGTGACATCACTAAGTGGGATCATGCAGTTAAGGGTACTTTAATAAGGTGAAAATATTATACACATGAAAGAAACTTTATAATACATTATTAGTATGAATTTAAAATTTACATAAGAACACCTACGAAACTATAACAGTAGCAATTACTCTTGTGAAACTATTTTACATAATTTGAAAGAAGTAACTTATCAACAATATTTTCCTAATCCTTTCCCACAAGGCAACGAAGATGGACAAGGAACATATCCCAGTGCACATCTATTATAAGCCATTTATCCCAGACTGTGATGCAGGTGTGCTTAAGTCTGAAATGCAGGTGACTCTCACTTAGAGGCAAAATACATTCCAGCTGAGGAAAAAGGCAAGCCTTTTGTTGTCCTTTATGACCTGTTTAATCCTGTTGCTTTACATTCATTATGGATGTCTCTGGATGGTGCCAAAATGATGAAAAGTGGAAGATTAAATCACATTCAGTCAACCACTTGTTTTTCTCATACTGTGCCAACAATAAATATGCCATTTAAATATTTTTCATCGAGTTCACTGATTTTTCCCCCATAATAGTCTTTATTATTTCCTTTCTTTTTCTCATTTTGAACGTAATTTGCTTTTCTTACCTAGTTTCTTTTGTTTGTTTTTTGAGACGGAGCCTCACTCTTGTCGCCCAGGCTGGAGTGCAATGGCAGATCTCGGCACACTGCAACCTTAGCCTCCCAGGTTCAAGCGATTCTCTCACCTCAGTCTCCTGAGTAGCTGGGATTACACGCACCCGCCACCATGGCCAGCTCATTTTTGTACTTTTAGTAGAGATGCGATTTCACCTTTTTGGCCAGCTGGTCTGGAAATCCTGACCTCAGGTGATCCGCCCCCCTTGGCCTCCCGAAGTGATGGGATTACAGGCGTAAGCCACCACGTTCAGTCTGTCATATCTAGTTTCTTAAGGTAGAGGTTTAGGTTTATTTATCTGAGACCTTTCTTCTTTGCTACTTGTAGGTGTTTACAACTATAGATTAACCTCTTAGCACTAGCATTTTATCTATTTTGTTGTGTTTTATTTTACATTCAACTCAAGTATTTTCTAATTTCCTCTGGGAGGTCTTCTTTGACCCATTAGAGATGTTAAAACACTTTAGAAAGCTCTGTGACCTACTCCACCCACAATGGAGAGGTGTTTAGCAGGAGGTGAGTTTGAGTGGGTTCAAATAATGAGATTGATATTTCTCGCGGTATTACCGGCAACGTGAGCTGATATACTCAGGACTACCACTGAGCTGGGGATTTGGAGAAGGGACTCGTGTAAGTTAAAACACCAGAAATCTCACTGGTCTTACCGATAGTCATTCTTTTTTTGACTAAATATGACTTGGGTTGCTGCAAAGCTTTGGTTAATTTCCAAAGTTTTTAAAAGTTGATTCCGACTATTTTTTTTTTCCAGGGATTTTTATTGCTGATTTAACGGAGGGTCAGGCTTTCAGAAGTCATTAAATTCACCATTTTCACTGATGTCACCCTGGTACCTGAAAGGGGTCCAAACTCTGACCCCAAGAAAGGGTCCTTAAATCTCATGCAAGAAAGATTTCAGGGTGAGTCCATAGAGTAAAGTGAAAGCAAGTTTATTAAGAATTAAAGGAATAAATGGTTACTCCATAGGCAGAGCAGCCCCAAGGGCTGCTGGTTGGCTATTTTTGTGATTATTTCTTGACTATATGCTAAACAAACAAAAATAGATTATTCGTGAGTTTTCTGGGAAAGGGGTGGGCAATTCCTGACACTGAGGCTTCCTCCCCTTTTTAGACCATATAGGGTAACTTTCTGATGTTGTCATGGCATTTATAAACTGTCATGGTGCTGGTGGGAGTGTGTTTTAGTATGCTAATGCATTATAATTAGAGTATAATGAACAGTGAGGATGACCACAGGTCACTTTCTTCAAAATCTTGGTTTGGGTGGGATTTGGCCATTTTCTTTACCTCATGCTGTTCTATCAGCAAGGTCTTTGTGACCTGTATCTTGTGCTGACCTCCTGTCTTATCCTGTGACTTAGAATGCCTAACCTTTTGAGACTGCAGTCCAGTAGGTCTCAGTCTTATTTTACTGAGCACCTATTCCAGATAGAGTAGATCTGGTTCAAACGCCATGGACAACCCAAACAATTTTTTAAAAATGCTTAGACATACAAAAGGAGACAAGTAGACATATAAAAGGAAATTCCAATAACTTGGTCTCCAGCTTACAATAAGTATGTCTTTATTGAACACTCATGTGACTGGAAATGTGCTAGGGGCTTTTAATGTATTATCTTATTTAATCATTTTAACACCTAAAAGGGGAGTGACTAATCGTACCAAACCCTTTTAGGTGTTAAAATAACAAACCACTTTATGAGATACTTCTATTATTTTCATTTTTAGATGGAAAAATGGTACTTGGAAAGTTTAAATAATTACCTAAAATCAGTGTCATAGATAAAATTTAATGCAGGGCTGATTAAATTTTTGACTAAATTATCTCATTCTCTTCATCACCGATCATTAGATTTGGTGATGCCATTGGGAGCCACAAAAATATGTCAGACTATTCTCTCATATAGTAACTCATTACTTTCCTGGAAACAGTTGAGGAAAATGAATGTATGAAAATTTTAGTCTTTATATTGATATTAACTATCATTCATTTAGCACCTACTGCATACTACATTCTTGCCATGCATTATCTTTAATTCTCATATCAATCCAGTAAGGTGGGTATTCTGATTCCCTTTTTATATGAGATAAAACTAGAGGTCAGAGAATGTAAGTATTTTCTAATGTCACACAGTTAGCAGATGACTGAGCTCAAAATCAATTGCAGGCTTATCTGATATCAGAGCTCAGCTTTTCCCATTGTGCACAGCTGCTTAGTCCTTTGTAGACAAAGTACTTGGGAGATATTATAGGTGATAAAAGGGCATCAATGGCACACAACGGCAAACTATTCTACTCCTGCTAAGACGTAATTGAATGGCCATCCATCTTTTTGAGAATAATTGCTATTTTGGAAGCCCAACATGGAAAATTTCAAACTTAACATAAAAGAAAAGTTATGTTCCACTAAGAAAATAACTTCTCACACACCAGGAGGTCCTCAGATATGGTCAAAAATGTACTCGTTACTTCTTTTCTCTTAGAACCTAAAGAAAAGCAGCACTAAAAGGAGACATTACTTTCATGGACCTGCCATTACTATGCCAATCCTCAGAAATGAAGGTGGTTTTTATTAGTGTTTTGTTATCATGGGTCATCTCTAATATTGCCTAATATTTTGTGAGGTTTCTGGGGCATAGAGAGCAGAAAATCCAATCCCAGACCTCAAGAAGTTTACATTATTTTTCTGCATATATAAGTTATGTAACATTTCTACAAAATCGTAAGATAATCTGGACCTGAGTAAAGAACAATCTGGTGTTCTTCCTTTGTGTTTTTCAGTGATTCCCAGCCCATGACTTTAAACCTCAGATATAACAAATGTAACAAAATGGAGAGATGAGAAACTGACTCTTATATCCATGATAATTCAGTTTCTTATAAGAATAACAGCTATCACTTGATGACTAATTATTATGTTTAAGACATTATCCTAGTTTTACCTGTATTATCATGTTTAATCCTTAAAATAGCCCTCTTATGAAGGCATCAGCATTACTACCTTCACTTTTAAAATTAGAAACTTAAAACCAGAAGGAGTTAAACAACACACATAAGATCATACAGCAGTTAGATATTAGGGATGGGGTTTGAACCCAAGAATTTTATCACCCAAGCCCCCTTTAGACTACTGCATTGTATAACCTGGCATACAAAGCCGATGAAGTAAAATATGTGCTATTTAATTAAATGACCATGAGTCAAGTACCAGTAGTATAACTCCAATATGAGTAAGGACATAATTAAAACAAGTTACAAAATAGGGACATATTTGGAAAAGTATTTGAAGTATATGGGATGGAAAAGAGTTGATAACTTTTCCATATAAAATGTATTTAAGATAAATAATAAAATGATATACAAACATTAAAATAGACAAAGATAAAAAATAAAAGAAATATGCTTAGTGGCAAGTTAGTTCAAATAATAGGTTTAGACTCTGGTAATTAAACAAATGCAACTCAAAATCTGAATAAAATGCTAATCTAACCTATCAAATTAGCAAAGATTAGACATTTAAAAAAATAATTTAAAGTATTGAAGGCTGTGTGGGGAAAATGACACATTCATACCTATACAATAATTGTATTACAGTTATGCAAAGAATGACAGAATAAAAGAAACATATAGTAAGCAGAAATGCAATTATTTATATTAAATGGAAACATAAAATGCCAGTGACTAGGGGTATAATTCAATAGGCTGTAAAAGTAGACATATAATTAGAACTCAAAATCTGAGATCAGCCTTGCAGATACAGAAATAAAAAGACATTGTTCTTTCCCAAAAACTTGTGGGATATATTCTCTAAGACCTAAAATGTGTTTCCCATTCAAAAATTCATATATATATGAATATACATATATTATATGTTTATTGCATATATAATTTTTCATGCAATGTAGTACTGTTATAAGTTTTAAAATATCAGGCTTACATCAAATGTAAGTTACCTGGCTATTGAGAATTGTTCTATATTACATTGCTTAGTTTTATATAGTGATAGAATAAGCTTGAAGGGACAGAGAACAAATTTGAAGCTAAAAGTGTATGTCGTCACTTTTTTAAAATGTTGTTTTATCATAGAAGTAGTTGCATTGCTATTTTAAGATAAAAGTCTAATTTAGTCCTTAATATGATTTAGAAAGAAAAGAAACTTTTAAAATGTCCATTAAATCATTCAAATGTACTCACTTGTCAGCTCAAACATTATCTAGAAAGAGCTCTATTCTCTCAGTTCAGGTATCAAATCCCCTAATTTGCAGATATTTTCTTTCTTACCATAGAAGCGCACTTACATGCTTTCTTAAAGTGCTTTAATGCGTGTTTTCAAATTTGATTTTCATAATTATGTAAACAAAGCAAATGTAATATTCACTATTTTAAATACTAGGAAACTGAGGCATAATGACTTTAAATTGCTCTAAGACTCACAGCATGTTGGTTACAGAATGTAACAAAGTGGTGTTTTACAATTTTGATGGGGAGTCTGATTGTTTTCTTTGCCTTTTATGGAGAGTCATTGAACTGTGTTTTTGAAAAGGTACTCTTTATTCATTTGTACATTCATTTAATAAATAATATGCTTTAAATTCTGTTAGGACAATCTAACCTCTCATTTCCTTTCACATTTTCTTGACAAAGTTGCCTCTCTGGACAAGTGTTTGTCATCGTATATCTGGCCCCCAGCCCCCACTCTGAAGGAACAAACGAAGCACCCTGTGAATCTCTCAACACTATGTTGTCCAGCACAAATATAATGGCCTCTATGTAATTTAAACTTCCTAGTAGCAAGAGGCAAAATTAATTTTATTACTGCATTTTATTCGATCCAATATTCAAACTTACAATAATATAAACATTTTAATGAGGTATTTTGTTTGGTACAAAGTCTTTGATATCCCATGTATATTTGATACTTACACATATTCAATTTGAACTAGCTACATTAAAAATATCTGCTTGCAAAGTTACCAAGGAAGCTCTGCTAGTTAACTTTATTCTCATACTCTATTATTTTTCGTTAATTAAAATGGGAACTTCTTTTAATTGACTCTGTATTTTTTTTTTCTCTTCACTTTGTTCTGACCTTCTTTTCCTTTTCAGTAAGATTTTTCCTGTCTCCACAAGGACCAGGCTTAGAATAGGAATAGCAAATGACCTATCTGGAGAGTAGAGAAATGTTCCTACTCTTCCCCCAAAATTCCTTTTCTTTTATGAAGGCCTGATTTCCACAAAAGTCACTTCATTTCTTTTCTTTATTATGTTATTAGTCTGCTAACTTCAATAATAGATAAATTCCAAAATTTCAGTTTCCAAACCCCAAATCTACTTCTCTGTCAGATAACATGACAAATTCAAACTTATTTTCAGCAAGGACCCTGGCATGGGGGATTTGGGGGTGGGGTTTCTATTCCACAAAGTCATTCACACACCCAGCAGACTATGCCTTCTGGAACACATTGTCCTCATGATTGTCCTTTAAAACATTAGCGTTGAATAGACAGAGAGCAAGGATAGAGAAGGCACATACACTCCTTAATTATCTGAATCTGGAAGCAGTACACATCATTTGTACTTATGTTTCATTTGCAAGAACATTCACACACGCACCAGATGCAAGGGAGGATGGAAAATGTACCACTGGCTGCTCAGGAAAAACAGCATAAATATTGGTGAACACCAACCTTTTTCTGCCACAAATGTTAATGTCTTTTCAACTATAAATCTTGTGGAGGATTCACCTACCCTGAGAAAGGTGCAGTGACAGACTAGAGTTATAGCGACCTGTATTCAAATTTTGATTCCACTACTTGAAAAAATTAATCAGCTTTCTTGAGTCTAGTTTTTTCCATCTCTGTCAATATGGTTGGGAGTGGTAGCAAAGTTTGAAACTGTTTTTTCCAATACCACTATCCTCATATTCTTTAAAAAGTGAAATCCATTTTTGTTTGGGTGAGCAATTCATCCATCTAAAAGCTGCATTTCCTGAATAGGGTTAATATGTAATATATTTTTTCGTCAATGACAAAACTGGTAATTAGTTTCTTTTTGGTTTAGTTTTTGATTGTTGACTGATGCTTCTATATGAGAGTATGAAAAAATTTCAGTTTCAGTTTCTTTTTAGAGCAGTATATCATAGGGAGTAATTTTACACTGAATTCCTGAGGAATCAAAAAAGTTCTGTACAAAGTAGGATAGATGTGTTATGCTGCAATAACAAACTATCCAATTGTCAATGGCCTATTTCAACAAAAATTTATGATTCACATAAATTCTGTGAAAATCAAGGTGATTTTCTATGACAACTATTCTCCATGCAGTAGATCCATGTCGGGCACTGAAGATGCACTTTCTTTCCCTCAAATTCAGAGATTCCCAGGAGAGCCACACAGAGACTTGTGACAAGGTGGCCTGTGTCTAAAGTGCGCAGACACTAAATCTTACTTGAAAAGGCAATGAAAGAATGTTTAAATGTGTGACTGTATCTCTAGTTTTTTCCAGTTTTGTATACTGTTTTCCAATTTCTTAATATGTGATAAAGTCTAAAAAATCTCTTTTAAGATTTAAAGTGACTATTAATAAGTAGGTTTCTTTTGAAAATACCGAGTACAATTATTTTCTTCTTCACCACCAACTCTGTTTTAACTGAATAAAAATAATTCTCTTTTAAAGGTCTGAATGCGAAAGCTGTCTCCAAATTGCTGTTTTCTGAAAGCGCCAGTTAAAGGGCTACATCTTGCCAAGGTAGACTAATAGAAGTCAAATTCCCTTGTAAAAGCAGAACTGAAATTATGCCTCGTGCACATCTGGTAACACGTCCTTTTGTACATAAGAAAGGAGTGAATGAGATTATGTCTGGAATAAATTATTCACCGATTATGACAATTAACTGGCTGTCATAGGTATTCAATTATCTAATTATCTGCCAAAATTATGTGCCAGGTGTTTCCTGTGTCCAGATTTCCATTATGTTACATTTTATTAACAAATTTGCTTCATTTTGAGGGTCCTCACTTAACGTACTTGCGCTTGATCAAACTATTGGCTTTTTTTCATACTTAAAAACCCAAATTTACACATAAAGCCATCTGAATAATGCATGAAGAAAGTGTGTGGATTCAAATTCATTTGTCCACATCACAGCAACTGTTTGTACTGGCCCAACTGCTTACTATGCATGCAGATGTTAAATTGTGCATCCTCGATCTTCTGTTTGTAATGCAAAATGACAGTTTGACTTAATTTTATCTAGCAGAAATAACTCAGGCATCTACATTGGTAAATTTGACCCACAAGGTTTTATGAATATTTTGCAGTGAAAGCTGTGGATGAATTAAAATGCATTTTCACAACTTCTGTATATAAGCATGTATATGTGCGTAGATCACATAGAGTTTTTCAAAAACTAGAGATTTTCCTTCTTGAGCTCCAGAGAGAAAAAATTTTCTCTATGAATCAAAAGAATATAAATAACACTGTTTTTCCCTTTTGGCTTTACCTTCGACTAGAAAATAGGCGTGAGTGAAATGCTCAGGACTATAGCATCTGCTTTAGCAAATGTAAAGAAATAAGTTATTTGCCTCTACATTTTATTTATACAGAAATTCGCACAGGATTTTACAAGAACTTGTTGTTCTCTACACTTCTTGTGATAGTAAATGTAACTCCCATTGAAACTAGGAAAAAACTTTGTTCCATAAAACAAGTGACTTTGAAAGCCTTTGATTGCATTGTCCAATGCTGTGTCACAGAGCAGCCATACACTGACACCCAGTAATTAACATAAAAGCAAAAATATCTCAGTAGAAACGCCAAGAACACAGGGAAAGAATGCATGAAAAAAAGAACATGTTTCATAAATATACAGTTCTTATTTTTGATAAAACCAGAGTTTCCTACAATTGTTTTTCCACTGTTCCTTTTCTACTTAAAATTCTAACTAAATTACTTGAACATTTTCAAAAAACCTACCTGGTCTTTCCTAGAGTTCAGTCCTCATTTAATGTCACCAGTAGGTTCTTGCAAACTGGTACTTCAAGCAAAACAATGTACAGAAGGTCCTCAAATGACTTTGTTTCCTTCAACACATGTTCTGTGTTCTGAGCCCTCCACCCTCTACTCTTCTTTGTCAAATCTAGACCCAGCTGCAGGATAAAGTCTGTAAGACCTTGATCTTATCATCTACTATTCCTCTGTGGGGCCGCTGTGAGTTTAGGATGGGGAGTCATCTTTGTAAGGCCCAGATAAAGAGAGAACCAAGTCTAAATAATTCACTTAGCTGTTAGAAATTCTTCACTATGGAGCTGATAACTAGTTTTCTGACCTTAGCTTCCACCATATTTTATTCTCTTCCTTCTCCCTATCCACCTTCAACACTTCAGTACCACTCACATAAACGTTATTCTCCAGAATAACATATACTGCTCCATTTGCAGGTAGGTCCTTGTTCAAATTTATATCCCTAGAGTTCAGTCCTCATTTATTTATTTATTTATTTATTTTTTGAGACGGAGTCTTGCTCTGTGCCCCAGGCTGGAGTGCAGTGGCGCGATCTCGGCTCACTGCAAGCTCCGCCCCCCCGGGTTCACGCCATTCTCCTGCCTCAGCCTCCCAAGTAGCTGGGACTACAGGCGCCCACCACCTCGCCCGGCTAATTTTTTCTTGTATTTTTAGTAGAGACGGGGTTTCACCGTGTTAGCCAGGATGGTCTCGATCTCCTGACCTCGTGATCCGCCCGTCTCGGCCTCCCAAAGTGCTGGGATTACAGGCTTGAGCCACCGCGCCTGGCCTCAGTCCTCATTTAATGTCACCAGTAGGTTCTTGGAAACTGGTACTTCAAGCAAAACAACGTACAGAAGGTCCTCAAATGACTTTGTTTCATTCAACACAGTTCAGTTATAATGTTGAAATGAGAAAAAGATGTTTTGTTATACATTATTTTGCTTAAAGTCACTGTTTCCAAGAAACTATCACTAACACTGAGACCTACAGTATGTATGAATATACATATATACATGTTTTCTATAATGTCGTTTCTTGTACTACTTGTCAAAACACTGAGACATTTTTATAGATCTGCTTATTATATCCAGAAACTGCCTGCCTACACATTTACCCCCACCAATCCCAAGCTAGAATATGTTTTCTATAACCATATCTAGCACATACTAGTTTTTTGCTTCATTTATGTAACTATGTTTCATTGGCCTATCAGAAGTATCTTACCATAATATTAATTGGAAGTTTCTGCATAGTAGAACCTGTTATGCTTTCCTTTGTACTGGTTTTGCCACAACTATCAAGATGCAGAACACAGGATATGATGGTAAATGTTTATTAAAGTTAAATTTAGATCATTTATTCAATTAACATTTATTAGCCACTTATATGTTTGGTGTTTGGCTGAGCTTAGAATGCAAATATGAATGAAGCACAGAAACATAAATTATAAAATGTAATTTGCGGGGAAGTAATGAACTCTTTTGGTGGTTGAGGTTTCCAAGGATATTCTGTGTAAACTAAATCTTAAAGCTTGAATATGAGAACATTGTAATGAGGGCATTTCGGGTAAAAGGAATAGTGTAGAAAACGATGTACAGACAGAAACGTGGTATAATGGTCATTACATAATGATAAAACAAGAACACCTGACTACTGTAAATACACCCAAAACAGTAGCACCCAGATACATAAAGCAAGTTATTAGAGACCTACAAAGAGACTTAGATTTCCATACAATAATAAGGGGAGACTTTAACACCCCACCAACAGTATCAGACAGATCATTAAGGCAGAAAATTAACAGATATTCAGGATCTGAACTCAACACTTTACCAAATTGACTTAATAGAGTCCCCATTCAAAAAATGGTGCTGGGATAACTGACTAGCCACGTGCAGAAGATTGAAACCGGACCCGTTCCTTACATAATATACAAAAATCATCTCAAATGGATTAAAGACTTACATTTAAAACCTAAAACTATAAACCACCTGGAGGATAACCTAAGAAGTATAATTCTGGACACAGGATCTGGCAAAGATCTCATGATGAAGAAACCAAAAGCAATTACAATAAAAACAAAAATTGACAACTGGGACCTAAATAAACTAAAGAGCTTCTGCACAGCAAAATAAACTATACAAAGAATAAACAGTCTACAGAATGGGAGAAAATATTTGCAAACTATGCATCTGACAAAAGTCTAATATCCAACATCTATGAGGAATTTAAACAAATACACAAGGAAAAATAATCCCATTAAAAAGTGAGCAAAGGACATGAACAGACACTTTTCAAAAGAAGACGTATATGCAGTCAACCAGCATGTGAGAAAATGTGCAATATCACCAAACATTAGATAAATGCAAATTAAAACTGCAATTAGATACTGTCTCACATCAGTCAGAATGGCTGCTCTTAAAAAGTTAAAAAATAATAGATGCTAGTGAGGTGGCGAAGAAAAAGAAACCCTTATACTCTGGTGGGAATGTAAATTTGTTCAACCATTGTGGAAAGCAATTTGGTGATTTCTCAAAGAACTCAAAGCAGAATTACTGTTCAACCCAGCAATCCATTATTGGGTATATCCCAAAGTAATATAAGGTCTTCTATCATAAATACACATGCATATGTATATCCATTGCAGCACTATTCACAATAGCAAAGATGTGGAATCAACCTAAATGCCTGTTAAGAGTAGGCTAAATAAAGAAAATTTGGTGCATATATGCCTTGGAATACTACATAGCCATAAAAAAGAATGAGATCATGTCTTTTGCAGCAACATGGAAGCCATTACCCTAAGTGAACTAATACTAGGACAGAAAACCAAATATTGCATGTTCTCACTTATAACTGGGAGCTAACCATTGAGAACATAGGGACACAAAGAAGGTAACAACAGAAACCAGGCCTACTCAAGGGTGAAGGAAGTGAGCAGGGTGAGGATTGAAAAACTACCCACTAGGTACTATGCTTTTTACCTGTGTGGTGAAATAATCTGTACAGCAAACCCCTGTGACATGCAATTTACCTACTTAACCTTCACACGTATCCCTGAACCTAAAATTAAAGTTAAAAAAATAAAAATAAAGAATTTATTTCCACTGGGGCATTTTGTGAAACTACTGTTTTACAGAACAAATTGTAGGAAATTCTCGACTTGGGCTATATTTATGTGGTACAATCCCCAAAGCCTAGGGGTTAAATTTCTGACAATATGCCTCAGTTTCTGTCTTGAATGGTGGGATGGATAGTGGTGCCATTAATTGTGATAGAAACTTTTGAGGAAAGAAAATTATTTCATTCTTGGACATGCTAAATTTTGAGTTGCCTCCATGGTATCAAAGTAAGAAAATTTCTGATAACTATCTGAATATGCACCTGAAGTTTATCAATATGTTTCTTATATATGTAAGTAGCAATTAAAGTTTTATGAGTAGAAAAAATATATACTGTCTCAAATTCTTCAGCATAGATTTTGATTGAACTTCCTGTCTGTCTAACTGAGGGTAGCTGAGCCTTGAGAAACATCCTTTGCAAACAGAGTTGGATGATAGTTTCCAGCAAAATGTCTAAGATGGGGAAATGAAGGGTTGGTGCAGACTTTACATTTTTAACATAGCTGCTCATCTTATATCCTCTGTCTGTCTCTATTGAAAAAGGCACCTTTGAAAAGCGTAGATACACTCCTTAGAGTTTCGAGGTGGATAATGAGTGTCAGCCTCCAGTAATAACTGTAATGTGTGAACTTCAGGCAATGACATGGAATCTCTCAGGTCTCTCTCAGTTTTGAGAGCAGGGATTGTTGTTACTAACGTCAGCCTGACTTGAAACAAGAATCTGGAGCTAGCAAAACTTGAGTGGTCATTATGAGTTTTATGAGCTATAAAGATCTGTAAACCTAATTAAATTTATATTTTTAACGAGGTCACAAACTCAGACAGTTCGTATTTTTAGATGGAGCAGCATGAACACCATTTCGTGTGCTCCACAAAAGAATGACTCATAAAAACCATCTATTAAACATCCTTTCTCCCTCTTAAAGGCTGTTTCTGGGTTGATCTCTCCAGCGTTCCATGTCAGAATGCAGCTGTGACCTTCCTTCTTTCTTTCTTTCTTTCTTTCTTTTTTTTTTTTTTTCCCGAGACGGAGTCTCACTCTGTCGCCCAGGCTGGAGTGCAATGGCACAATCTCGGCTCACTGCAAGCTCCGTCTCCCAGGTTCACACCATTCTCCTGCCTCAGCCTCCCGAGTAGCTGGGACAATAGGTGCCTGCCACCACATCTGGCTAATTTTTTCTGTATTTTTAATAGAGATGGGGTTTCACCGTGTTAGCTAGGATGGTCTCGATCTCCTGACCTCATGATCTGCCCTCACCGTGTTAGCCAGGATGGTCTCAATCTCCTGACCTCGTGATCCACCCTCACCATGTTAGCCAGGATGGTCTCGATCTCCTGACATCGTGATCCGCCCTCCTTGGCCTCCCAAAGTGCTGGGATTACAGGCGTGAGTCACCATGCCCGCCCGAACTTCCTTCTTTCTTAACCAGTGACTGGCCTGTAAATGTGACATGAGAAATAGTAGGCAGTGTTGCCAAGCTTGCCATCATTTCAGTCTGACTTATTGAGCCCAGCCATAGGCACTGGGATCACTGGTTCCACATTTTCTTACTATGTTTTCAGGGAATAACCATTAGAGATGCTAATCTCTTGATGCAGAAACAAAAACAAATAATGGTGAAATAGGGAAGAGAAAATGGTGAAGCACATATAGAAAAATATATAGAGTGCTCTTGCCTAGAGAAATACATTATGCAATTTTTCCACTACAGATTTATTTAAGTTTAATTACATTTAGAGCAATCATACTGAATGTCTGAAATTATACTGCATTTGTCAATAAAAAACTCATAGCAACAGGAGATTCTCATGGCAAATCAGAATGTTGAGGTCTTTCAATTAAATTAAGAGGATTAAACATTTCTCATGAAACTTGAAATACCTGATCACTGGGTATGTGGTGGCTTAAAGATGACTATCAAATTCTTTGCCACAGTCTTGAAAAGAAAAAGAATTAATTTGCCCTTCACTTGAATTTTTTTATTATTTTTGCCATGTGACTACTCAAACAGTAGAACATGGTAGAAATCACATTGTGCTAATTCCAAATTTAGCCTCTAAAATCTCTATCAGCTTCTGCTTGTTCACTCTTAGAACAATTACTCTTTGGATACTCCCTCTCAAAATCCATCTGCTTCTCAGAAACCATCACGTGGAGAGGCTATGAGTGTGAGTTCTGGTCAACAGCTTCAGTTGAACTCCCAGCCAAAAGAACATGTCACCTCTCAGCCATGTGAGAAAGCCATTTTGGATGTTCCAGCTCAAATAAATCCCAGATGATGCAGCTGTAGCTGACATCACATGGTGCAGAACTACCCAGCTGGCTTTAGCCAATCCTTAGAAAAATCATAAAATTATTTTTAGCCATTAAGTTTTGAGATGGTTTATTATGCAGATATTCATAACTGAAACAGATAACATGGCTTATTCTTGGGGACAAGTACATTCTCAACTCTTAGAGGTCATTTAGTAACCTAGAAGAAAATTTCTATCCAGTAGTGCTAGTGAGAAAATAAGGAATGGTTTAGTATCCCACTTATGACATAAAATAAGTCAATGAGATTCATGATTACCTGCCCAAGGGGATCCCAAAACACATGTTTGTCTGTTATTTATGAAAAATAGGAAACAACTGTGTTTAGCCAAAAAGATATGGACAAGTCAACTGGTGCAAGCTCTCACTGGAATATGATATAATATTTTAGAATTATGTAGTGAAAGCCTTATTGTATCAAGGTTAACTGTAAAAGATGCTTGGTTATGCAACTGTATTTACGGTATAATTATAACCATACAAAATAAGGCCAAAATATGCCTAAGAATAAATGGCTGAGGGCAATGTTCAAAGGTATATGTTAGCTCCCTTGATGTGCCATTTGACATGCTTAATTCTTGGGGTAAAACAAGAGCAAGTAAAATTCCATGGAAGAACAAAAGAGAGGACAGCTAGCTCTCTCCTGGTCAATCAGAGATGATTTCATCGAGGAATTTTTACCTGAATGAATTTTTAACATTAATGAAAAGTGATCAAGTGCTCAATGGAAGAGAAAATTCTAAGCAGAAGTAGCATCTGCAAAGGCACAGAAAGGGAAGCAAAATTGCAAACAGCAGTAACTGAGAAACTGAGATTGTTCTAGTGCAGAATTTGTGGCGGGAGATAAGAGATAGGAGGTGAGGTTAGAGTATTATGAGCCAATCTACTGCACTCAATCCTTTCATTTGGATTGATTTCCCCTTTTCCTTGAATGCTCTTGATGCTGTGTGTAGCTCTCAATTGTGACATTAATTTAATTATGCTTTGTATTGTAGCTATTTATTCACATTTTCACATTCTATCCTAGACCACAAATTCCATATACCTGAAGCATTTGTTCAACAAATATACATGTGCTCATTTAGATTTCCCAGGTTCTCTTTGGCTTTTTAAGATTTTTAAAATGGCTTTGGGACCCTTCCTCCCTCCCTCCCTCCCTCCCTCCCTCCCCCCCCCCCTTCTTTTTTTTTTTTTTTTTTTTTTTTTTTTTTTTTTTTTTTTTTTTTTGTTGTTTTTTTTAG
>NC_037669.1:167585213-167601421 GCF_003255815.1 Theropithecus gelada
CCCTCCCTCCTTTCTTTCTTTCTTTCTTTCTTTCTTTCTTTCTTTCTTTCTTTCTTTCTTTCTTTCTTTCTTTCTTTCTTTCTTTCTTTCTTTCTTTCCTTCCTTCCTTCCTTCCTTCCTTCCTTCCTTCCTTCCTTCTTTCCTTCTTTCCTTCTTTCCTTCCTTCCTTCCTTCCTTCTTTCTTTCTTTTTTTTCTTTCTTTCTTTCTCTTTCTTTTCTTTCTTTTCTTCTTTTTCTTTTTTTTGAGATGGAGTCTTGTTCTGTCGCCCAGGCTGGAGTGCAGTGGCAGGATCTTGGCTCACTGCAAGCTCTGCCTCCCGGGTTCACACCATTCTCCTGCCTCAGCCTCCTGTGTAGCTTGGGGCTACAGGCGCCTGCCACCATGCCCGGCTACTTTTTTGTATTTTTAGTAGAGATGGGGTTTCACCATGTTAGCCAGGATGGTCTCAATCTCCTGACCTCGTGATCCACCCACCTCAGCCTCCCTAAGTGCTAGGATTACAGGCGCGAGCCACTGCGGTTTCTAAGAACAGAAAGTGAGTTGAGAATTTTGTGGCTCTAGAATAAGCCACAAAATTCTAGAGATAAGCTACCCTACAAAGCCCAGTGCAGGAGATGGTTGAGAAAGAAAATGAAAAATGAGGAGGGCAGAGCTCGGGCACAATGGACAAATAAGAACTTCTTAGCAGAAGCAGAGCCTAATCAAGGGATTACCTTCCTACTCCTCAGAGTTGGAGTTAATTATGTCTATCTAGTGGGATTTAGACTTATGTTCCAGCAACTGCTGTATGTCTCCTATTCTTCCCTTTACAAAATAAGGGTGCATGTTGTAGTTATCCTATTGCAGCATTACACATTGGTGTGGAGGGTAAGATAATGAGCAATGTCATTCTATGATCTCAAGACTATGATGTGCTACCCCAGTAAGATGAAGAAAGTGCCACTCCACACCCAGAGATGGTAGACTTTGAGGATGCAGAGTCTGTGTGGAACTTTGTATTGGCTCCTTGTAAGGGGATTTTTTAAAATAAATGTTTCTTTGCAATCGACTTTATTTTTTAGATCAGTTTTAGATTTGAACAAGATTGAACAGAAGGTATGGACACTCCTCTCCCACTTCCCACAGCCTCCAGCAATATCAACATCCCCCACCAGAGCGGTACATTTCTTTTAATCAGTGTGAGAGAGGTTGAGTGTATTTACTGTATGTAAAGAAAGGAACAAGGAATATACTGGTTCTAGAAATATGACTTAGGCTCAACAAATATGTGCATGCTTTCTACTCATTCCCCAGATATGTTTACAGTTAGGTTGGGGCTATGTGATTAGATATGGCCAAGAGTCTGTGAGCAGAAGTCATGTGTTTCATTTTTAGGATAATGCAGTTAATATCTAGGGTGATGCTTCTGTCTTTGTCTTCCACTGTCATGACAATTTGAAATCCATTTTTTTCATAAAGTACCATAAGAAGATGAAAGAAGACATCCTCACCTGTATTGAACAGTGTTAAACCACTGAAATCTGGAATCTGTTTATTGCAACAACTAGTGTTAATCACTTTAATTAATGCATTCCTGGGAGGAAATCCTTCATAAGTGCTTTCACATAGGAAGAGCTAAATAACCTTCATCTCTTACTTCTCATTTCTTCTCCAACGTTATACACACCCTTATGAGAGACGTTTAAAGTTTCACATATTTCAATCCTTCATTTAATCTCTGCTCCATTTCTACAATTTTTACAACAAAAAGTTTGCTAATTTGGCATTATCTTCCATATATTTTTTGAAGTGAACTAACATATCTTTGGCTGTGGCCTTCATCCAAAAGTAAGTGCACCTATTATCTTACCATCCATCCAGAAATTTGCTTTTTCTTCCTTGTTTTGCAATCCTAGTCCGTAGGGCTGTCAGTTGCAGTGTCATAACTTGAAGTGTTCTCTTGAACATTCTATATGTAATTGAAGACATTTGACATCTGTTTTACTTTCCTAAATTCTTGCTAATACAATATGGTATAGTGGCATGCATTTTATGGAAGAAAAAAATGGAAATTCAAGCATGAAAATAGCAAAGATAAAATAAAAGAAAAACATAGACATTTGAGTTGCATCCAGTAGTTTCTTGTTTACTTGTTTTGTGCTTTGTGTTTATGTACATGTATGGATATTTTGTTATGTTTTGCTTTTTGCTAGTAAGAATACATTTAATGAGAAACTTCTTGTTTGAGACTCTGATACTCCTGAACAAGATTGTTCTCCCAGTCTATGTTACAGAGCTGGGGTTGACAGTGCTGGGAATTAGTTGAGTGAAAATAATTAATTCAAAGAGAGTATGAATGTCTATATGATATGTATATGACACAATTTTTGTAAAGCTTAAAAATAAGTAAACATAAATAATATTCTATTTAGAAAGAGCTTATGGGGTAAAGCTGTTTAAATAAATTATGGAATAACAAATGTAAAATTTTAGATAGAAATTGCCTCTGAGGGAATGTAAGGGGATATAAGTAGGCAATAATAGCGTATGATTTTCACTGGAATTTGGTAGTATTTTTGTTGTTAATTTGGGTGATGGGCTCATAAATGTTGAATGAATCACTATAATTCACAATTTCCACACTAACTACATAAAGTTTTGATTATATTAAGTGAATATATTTTTTATAATTCAGAGGTAAACAACTACCTCTAAAGTTTAAAGAGCCAGCAAGATATAATGAACTCTAAAGAAATTTTAGAGTTCACTGACTAAAAAAAATTTTATTGTCTATATGTGTTTTATTTGAATTTCAATGTCCCTCCAAAGAAAAGGAGACTCTGTGGCAGATAGATCTAGAGATGACACCCGGCAATTTCCACTTACCAATGTGCATGGCTTTGGGTATTCCCCACCTCTTGAGTATGGGTGAGATCTGTGACTTGCTTTTAACCTATTAAATATGAGAGTTCACTTCCACAGTTAGTGTAGATTATATGGCAAAAAAGATAGAGTGTCACTTTTGTGATGATAAGTATGACTCGTGCCTCAGCCTCCCAGTTGACTGGGATTACAGGCATACGCCACCAAGCCCTGCATATATATATTTGTATTTTTAGTAGAGACAGGATTTTGCTGTTTTGGCCAGACTGGCTTGAACTCCTGGCCTCAAGTGATTTACCCGCCTCAGCCTCCCAAAGTGCTGGGATTTCAGGCTTGAGCCACTGCACCCAGCCTGAAATCTCTATTTTAGAGTTGTTATTAACCTTTGTGAAACACAGGATTGTAGCTTTCTTTATTTCTTTCTCTCTCTCTCCTTCCTTCCTTCCTTCCTTCCTTCCTTCCTTCCTTCCTTCCTTCCTTCCTTCCTTCTTTCTTTCTTTCTTTCTTTCTTTCTTTCTTTCTTTCTTTCTTTCTTTCTTTCTTTCTTTCTTTCTTTCTTTCTTTCTTTCTTTCTTTTCTTTCTTTCTTTTTCTTTCTTTCTTTCTCTCTCTTTCTTCTTTCTTTCTTTCTTTCTTTCTTTCTTTCTCTCTTTCTTTCTTTCTCCTTCCTTCTTTCTCTCTCTCTCTTTCTCTCTCTCTCTCTCTTTCTTTCTTTCTTTCCTTCTTTCTTTCTTTCTCTTTTTGATGGGGGTTGGGGAGACTGAAAGAGAGAGAGAGAGAGATTATGCACATGTGTAACCTCTTTAAAACTATCTCAGGAAAGATCCTCAAGAGACCAATATTCTAGAAATCAGTACCAAACACAACTAGTGTAACATAGCTTCCATTCTTAAAGAATAGCTTCCATTCTTAAAAAAAAGCTATTTGAAGAAAGTTAGCTGTCAATCAAAAACTGTTTTATATGATCAGGCAGAGGCAAGATACTATGGCTATTTAGCGAAAGAAAATGGCATTATAGATACTTGTAAAATTCCAACACATTGTGTAATGTAAAAACACTTAAGCTGTCTTCTCATTATTATTGTAATTAATTTAGATCTATAGTCTACTGACTTAGGTGAGAAAATTGTCCACTTTCCACTTTGAAAGTTAACTAACTTTTATGGGTTGTTCATTTGTTTAATAGTACAAGCAATGAAAACATGTTTTACCATAGGTCTAAAGTATGTAGCACCTCCCTCCCCCAGTATTTAATCATAGACCTTATACTACAGTCTGCAGTGTTATGTATCCGTGACAGAATAGTATAAGTAGGATCAAAAAAGATTGTAAACTATCCTTAGACTATGATATTTGAGGGAAGGGATTGTACCATATTTATCTTTATGTCCAACTTTCGAGAACACCTAGGACTAATAAGTCATTGTAAAATGTTTCCTAAATTAAACAGAAAACCAAATCATAGTTATTTTGTGCCAGTGAATCAGGCACAAAATAACTTTATTGCACTAAGTTTCACCAATATTGATGGCCAATACTTGCCATGAGAATTGGATGGCAGTATTTAGAGCTGAATTTAAATGTATATTATTTGAAAGATTTTCTACTCTTTTCAGTTTGTTGGGACCTTAAATGAGAATTTTGAATCGGTGTGTAACTAAAATAGGAAAAAGCATTTAAGGATCTGGTTTGAACTGCAGATGTTTGGGATTACATCTAATTGCTTCACTGCTGCTGCTATTTTTGTCAGTCTGCTGAAAGGACTTTTGTAAATGCTGGAAGAAAGCCTAACTTAAAAGGGTTAAGCTTCTAAAGTGCTGTGATCTACAGTCCAGTAAGAAGTGACAAATTGTAAGCAAAAGATAATCTCTTCTACTTACAGAAATGCCAGACCAAATATCATCTGTAGAAAGACTTCAGTAACTTTAATATATTCATGTTAATGAAGCAGAATTTAAAAATATACATTTATGGATCTTTGGAGTCCTGTTGCTTTATAGATTTCAACTATGCTGGTTAGCAGGTCTTTTCAGTCGTAATCTGATGGAGTACATGGAGGGTCTGTATTTTACAGAGATTCATGGAAAGCCTTTACCTTTACTGTGGAGGTGAGCCAAAACCCAGTCTCCCAACTTTTTGCATCTTCTACACAATGGAAACCCACAGCTTGTGACACAAGGGGCTTTAAACGCATTAGGAAAGTTTTACGTTCTAGGTAATAGAACATAAAGTGACTTTAAAAAAGAAAAAATTTAAACCACATATGAGTTATGAAAGTACTCCTCTAAAAGAATCATCTCAATTATGTCAGGATTGTGGGCATTTTTGCTTACCTCTAGTTCTCCCCTCATAGGTACAAAATAGGAGCTACCCTCAACAAAGGACACCACAATATCATATTTCAAACAAAAAGTGAAGGCAAATAGAAAAGGGGCGTTCCTTTGATAAAGAGTAAAATCCTTTTCAGATTTCTCAAGTAACCTCTCTTTATCTCTACTTAGCTAAAAATCACATAATATGGTCATCTGTGGCTGCAAGGGAGGCTGAGAAAGTGCGGAGATGGCAAAGAAGAATGAAATAGTCATAAGTAGCTTAGATAAAGGATGTTTAATCCTATGTTTTAATTCTATGAAATTGGGTGTTTTCTTTTTGTAAAACAATTTGGGACCTGTTAGCAAGAAAAAGAGTGAAAGCTATAGGGTAGCAGGGTAGCCATGCAACAATGTTTATAAACTCTCATTCTGTTTTATGACTGTCCTAATTTGAAGAACAGTTAAAGGAACTTCTCCACCATCTTCCACATATATTGTTGTTATACTTAATCCAAAGAACAGTCAACAAAAACAAAATTAAACCTAGTAAAAGACAACACTAAAGACTCTTGAAATTTATCCATAATTTTATCACTGAAAAAGAATGTGTGTTCAAATTTGTATATTACTATCAACTTGCTCATATTATTTGCATATAATTATACTTTTAAAGTCTATATTCTTTTGCATTCTTCCATTTTCATTTGTTATAAGGCATTTCCTTCTGTAAATGGTTGTAACAATTTTCACTCAGTAGTTTCATAGGTTTTTATCTCATGTTAGACCCAAGTATATGCAACAATTTTCCTATTATTGGAAGTCAATATGCATAGAGAAGTAGCCTAGCAGAACACAAGCTACAGCATCACACTACCTGGCCTCAAATTTCAATACACCACTTTCAAAGTTGGTGACCTTTGAAGGTTATTTAATTTCCCCGAGCTACAGTTTTCATATCTGTAGAATAAAATTAATAGATCATAATAATAATTAAGAAATGTAATTTCTGTAAATTGCTCAGTATGTGTCTCACTGTGCAGTCCAATATGATAGTCACTAGCCATACATGGCTACTTAAATTTAAGTTTGAATTAATTAAAATTAAATAAAATTAAATATTTAAATCCTCAGTTGCATATGACATTTCAAATACTCAATAGTCACATGTGGCTACCATATTCTACAGCAGGTAAAGAACATTTACAGCATTACAGAATGTTTTATTGGGAAGCACTAACTAGAATATGGTAAGAGTTCAATAAATAGTTGTCCATGTTCTTTTTCCTTCTCCTAAATGTCCTTGGAAAAATATCCCTAGGAGTATAGTTTCTAAATCAGGGAATGTGAATTTCCTCATAACTTTCAAAATGATATGTATTTATATTTAAGTAGAGTAAACACCTTTCAAAATGCCTTCCCAAATACTTATGCCTTTTGAAAGCAGTGTTTTCCTCCTTTTACTTACTGAATAACTACTTTAGAATAATAATGTCACATAATATACACTCAATAAATATAGTTGTTGAGTGAATGAATGATTGAATGATTGCCCAGTGAAGTATCTGAGCAAATATCCTTTCCATTTTAAGATGGAAAGTCTGAGCAATTCAGTAAATTGTCAACAAATTTCAACCCAGTTGTCCAAGCCTAAGTTTTATTCAATATTGTCATTGACAAATATTTTAAAGTATAATCATGAAGAAAACAGTACTATCTCTAAAGATCAATGTAGAAATATCTATCTCTATTCCATGACAAATTTTACTGAAGTTACTGCTTAGAGCAATATAAATACATAATATGTATACATATACATTATATGAACATACCATATATGAACACTGCATACATATTTAATCATATGCCTAAAATAATACTTGATAGTAGGGTAATAGATACAGTTACATTTGGATGAAGGCCATGGCCAGAGATACATTAGTTCACTTCAAAAAATATATGGAAGATAATGCCAAATTAGCAAACTTTTTGTTGTAAAAATTGTAGAAATGGAGCATTGATTGAATGAAGGATTGAAATATGTGAAACTTTAAACGTCTCTCATAAGGGTGTGTATAACGTTGGAGAAGAAATGAGAAGTAAGAGATGAAGGTTATTTAGCTCTTCCTATGTGAAAGCACTTATGAAGGATTTCCTCCCAAGAATGCATTAATTAAAGTGATTAACGCTAGTTATTGCAATAAACAGATTCCAGATTTCAGTGGTTTAACACTGTTCAATACAGGTGAGGATGTCTTCTTTCATCTTCTTATTGTACTTTATGAAACAAATGGATTTCAAACTGCCATGAGAGTAGAAGACAAAGACAGAAGCATCATCCCAGATATTAACTACATTGCCCTAAAAATTGCCATGAGAATCTCCTGTTCCTATGAGTTTTTTTTTTTTTTTTGACAAGTGTAATATAATTTTGGACATTCAGTAATGATATTAATACTCTGTTATAATCTGAAGATGTGGGACCCTAAATACTGCCCAAAATGGATTCATACCTTCCACTGAAGATCCTAAGGAAAATGTGTAAACAAGCACACTGACAAAGGGAAGTTAAAGGCTGATTGTATTGTTAGCTGGGCTTGTGCCCATAACTACAATGCACAGCATTCTGGAAAAGTGATTTAACCCATAGCCTTCAAAGGTATTTCCCTCTGCTTGTGTCTAAATTTTCCTATAGGCCGACTTTTAGAAGCTAATTGATTATTGAGCCATAGTACACTGTGAGAAACTGAAACATTTCAAGACAGATGATCTAAGCTGTCCTACTGACATTGCAACATAAGCAGAAAAGCCAAAAAGCAGCTCCAGAACTATCTAAAACTTCCCTCAGAGAAGGCCCCAGAATGGCTTCCTGCTTTGACATCCGGGAAACCAGAGGAAAGAAAGAGGGAGAATACACTGGAAAGGATGACATCTGTGTCTATGTGCATGCCCTTTTAATGCACAATTGGCTTTCCCACTAGTTAAATGGTCTAATTAGAGTTCCAAAATGTAACTCCATAAAACGAGCTGCTTCTTTACGTGAGAGGAACTGACAGTGGGAATTGCATGGAGGAGTGGATCTTTCCTGCTGCGTTTGGGACCATCAGGGAGCCAGCTGGCTCTTGTCTCTCGGCTAGATTTTGTATTGAATTCTAATACACTATGTGTCTACATTTGCTTAAACATCTATATTTTCCCAAAAGTGTTTCTTTAAAAAGCGGTTTTCACCGAACAGAGGAAAAAAGTTTTATAAATGCTAATTTGATATGGACTTGAATTAAATTTATGTGGAAGCTGACAAAAATTCTTGAGGCAGATGCTTGAGTTCTTTCTTTATGGGATGGCTGAAGCTTTGTAATGTAGAAGAGGCTCAAAGAAAGAAGAGTCAGAAGACTATCCTTCAGTAAAATGGTGTGGGTGCTGGGTGAACTGTGCATTTTGTGTCTGAAGTCATTCCAAGAAAAATCATTAATTTCTGGATTCTAAACCCTCTCTGAATGCAACAGAACAATGCAACCCTTTATTGAAGGAATCTACAGAAACTAAATGTCATCACTTTATTCTACAATTAGAAGATAATTCTTAATTTTATTTTTAACCCATCACTTATAGCTGTATGGGCCAATTTAAACACATCCTGTGAACTAACTTTATGTATTATTATATGTTAATATTAATCTCATCTACACAATACTATTAAACCAGGCAAAACGGTGAGAATCAATTTGGTATTGCTCACCTTCCTTTCAAATCTGTGGAAATTGTGAGGCTAGATACTTATAAGAAATAATGGAAATTCAGTAAAATATTCTGAAAACAAAGAGTCTGTTGAGAACCACAATCATGGTAAATAACACAATAAATTTTGATTCTTCTATTGATGTAATTTTGCATGCTAGACTTGATTAGGAAATATATCCAGGTTTTTAATAGAAAACAAGAATTTGACTATTATTTCTGTCATAAATTATGTTGGTCTAATTCTTTAGTTTTTATAATAATGGTGCAAAAATATCACCATAAGTTTAATTGTTTGATGATATTAACTGAATTATGAGACATATTATTTTTGTTTATAAATTATTATATTAAATACAAAATAAAATGGTTAAGTGCAGTAATAGTCAAGGGTCACAAAAGCCTGAAAAGACTAGGATGTGTGTGTGTTGTGTGTATGTGTATACGTACATATGTATAAGTGTGCATGTGTGTTTGCTTATATACATGTTTATTTGTGTAACAGTATGATAAGCAGTAGAAATGGAGAAATAAAACTACTGGTTGATTGGATATTTACTGTCTTCTAGGCAGTGTTCTGGATACTTTATAGTTATTCTTCCATTCTCTGTGTACTTTACATTCAATACATTTAGGGGTTAATGATGCATCCAAATACAGCAATATTTTGTCACTAGATTCTTTCTGATTTGGTATACTTGGTGGTTTTAAAATCAATACATACTTCATTTTTTGACAGTGCCTTTACTTTTTGAAGTTAGTATAAATGAGTATAAATGCTGTTTAAGTATAAACAAATCTTTTAGTCCTAGAGGAAGACTGAAATTAGCATATATAGTAAACATCTTTACTTAGAAAAAAAAGTTATTTTTGTTTGTGGTTTTCTAGATTTAAGAAATGTGTCTATGTGTATAGTTACACAAATATGTTATCTCAAATCATTATTTACAGTGTATTAAAATGGATATTTTACATAATTTCAAATATAGTATGTACAGGGGCTAGCATTAAAGCTGCAAATAGTTGAGTCCAGGTCTACCAAAAGTGGAGACAAGACTAATTCTCCTTTTTCCAGAAAGAAAAATTGTCAATTATGTCCTGCCTCTTCTATCTTTGCCTAGAGTAAATTTCTATCAGTATTTGCAACCAATCAGCTTAATGCTCTATTTATCTTATTGAGAGATGACTTCTCTTTAATTTTTATAGGTTAATTAATTTAGATAACTAGATAATATGGAAGCATCTAAATGCATGGAAACCAGAAGAATTTCTCTGACTGCCTCGGGTTACCTGATCATGGCTATCACACTGTGAATTCTGAAGGAAGCGGACTCTAAGAATTAGTTTGGCATGCACTAAGTCTATTGGGGAATATTCTTGGGAAGGAAGGAAGCAGGAGTAGGCAGAGGGAGAATTGGGCTGCTTGGGTCATTCTATCCAAACCCCTCCAATAAAAGAGCATGCAGCTTTCTTCAGCTAGGCAGTACTCAAGGGGAATATCAGCTAGGGCGTTCTGCTGACAGCACTATCAGTAGCTGGGAGAAAAAGTCCATCATTCCTGAAGGGCAAGCCCATGGTATCTTACAATATCCACCAAAAATACCAATAATATGTCAATTTCTGAGAAATTAATTATCGAGCTAATAACACAAGAGAAGGCAAAATGGTAAGAATTTATTCATCCTAGAGACAAATGAGTAGATATCACAATATAATGATCAGGAAAAGAAGCCAGTCACAAAAGAGTATACATGTTATAATTACATTTTCCTAAGATTAAAGCAACTGAAGCACACAGATGCACGCGTGCACACACACACACACACACACACACACACACACAGCTAAAATTAATGTGTGGGTTTTAGAAGTCTCAAGATAATGTTTACATTTAGTTTTCTTTTTCTAATTTGGTAGATTTCTGTCATTAATTTGTTAATTTTGTTGTTATTTACAAGTATAAAGAATTTTTAAGCAAAAGAATCTATACTTAATTTAGTATGTGTATTTATTTATTTAAGAAGCATAGTAAGCCGGGCGCAGTGGCCTTTCTTTCCTTCCTGTAATCCCAGCACTTTGGGAGGCTGAGGTGGGTGGATCTCCTGAACTCAGGAGTTGAAGACCACCCTGGGCAACATGGAGAAACTCCATCTCTACTAAAATAGAAAAAATTAGCTAGGCGTGGTGGCACGAGCCTGTAGCCCCAGCTACTCAGGAGGCTGAGGCATGAGAATCGCTTGAGCCCCAGAGGTGGAGGTTGCAGTGAGCTGTGATTGCACCACTGCACTCCAGCATGGGCCACAGAGTAAGACTCTGACTCAAAAAAACGAGGAAGAAGATTCATAATAATAAACATAATTGAAGCCTATACTAGGGCTCCATAAGAATTCTTTTTTTATTTAAGAGGAATCTATCAGTATTTTAAGTGTTTAAAATGCTGTTTTGTGGAAATTCAGTTGGGCAGAAGCCAATCTTTGGTCAGATGAGTATAAGCAGGTAGGAAAATGGAAGTGAGATTACCTGAGCTGAAAGGGAAAATGTGGAATTGGAGCTGTGGGGCCTGAAACCAACACTGGAAAAGATGTTACTAAATACTAAATACTAAAGACAGCTAACATATGACGATCGGGATGATTTTTCACAGAAGGAGAACTATCGTAACTGCCATATACTGAACACTTTCACGGGCCAGACACTCTGATAAGTATTTTAAAAATATTATCTAAAATTTAAGAACAAAGAAGATTTATTTTTTTGAAGTTTTACTGAGGAAGGCATTGAAGCTCAAAATAACTAAGTAGTATGCCTAAAGTCACAAAACAAAGTGTTTCAGTCAAAAGTCAATTGAAGTCAATTCCAAAGAAAGTTTATACCCTTCACACAAGGTAATAACAACCTGGAGGTGATTTAAAAATATATATATACACACACACATATATATATACACACACACACACACATATATAAAATAAATGTATTTAGTCACAACAGCTGTGACACAAACCATAAGAAATAGGCAACCTCAAATGAGAGAAGATCTGATTGACTAGTCATTCAATTCTAAGGCCATTCTGCACAGGCATTACACATACTTTGGTTTCCTTTTTTCTCATTTTAATCAGCGGGAGAATTTACTTGGAAGCAAAATCTGTGGTTTCTTAACTATTATTACCCACCTGAAGTCATCATTTCTGTTTATTACATCATAATCATCTCTACTTGCCACCAATTGTACATTCCCAAAGAGGAAATTATGATTTCAAGTGAAGACGATGGAACAGAAACAGATGTGCTACTAAAAGAGAGACATCCTATTATTCTAGAAATGTACTCCATAATGAAGAACAAGGGAAAAAAGATCAGAAGGTATTGTCATATATCAAAATAAAGTCTGTTCTAGCAGCAGGATTACATTTAAATAGAAAGATCTGCTGATGTTTCCATGCACCATTCATAGCGCTTTATGCTTGACATTTGTGTACTAGAGAAATAGCAAAATTAGACAAAAAAATTCCATATGCACAATTTTTGGCAAATCTCTTACTGTAGCCTTTGCGGCAATTTCTTTTATCCTCATTTTGTCTAGCCCCCCCCTATTGACCCTACTTCCAATTGCGGCACTTCTGTGTGGTTCTGACTTTCTTTTTCCCAAGACCTCCATTGAATTGCACCACCAGCTATTTTAGAGGTCTTCATAAAATATCTGTGTCTTTTAACCCTAACAAAGTGAAGCTGACAGAATGAAGACTGTGTAACTATTCAAATTATTTTTCAAAACTGATGTTTGTGGTTACTGGGACTGGGAAGCATGTGTTTTATATCAATTCACTCATGAAAGCAGTATTCACTTAAGCGGGGCATGGTGGCTCATGCCTGTAATCCCAACACTTTGAGAGGCCAAGGCAGGTGGATCACGAGGTCAGGAGTTTGAGACCACTCTGGCCAACATGGTGAAAACACGTCTCTGCTAAAGATACAAAAAATCGGCTGGGTATGGTGGCACGCGCCTGTAATCCCAGGTACTCAGGAAGCTGAGGCAGGAGAATCACGTGAACCCGGGAGGCAGAGGTTGCAGTGAGCTGAGACTGTGCCATTGCACTCCAGCCTGGGTGGCAGGGCGAGACTCCATTTAAAAAAAAAAAAAAAAAAAAAAAAAAAAAAAAAAAGCAGTATTCACTTAATATGTGTCAGACAATGTCTGATAAACTAAAGGTACAGAGATTAAAGACCTGTTACATAAATTCAACGAGTCCATAGTAAAGTGAGACAGTTAAGGTAATAGATAATCACAAAGCAGTGGCTCAGTGCTACGACAAAGAGATTCACTGCGTCTGATGGAAACTTCTTATAAATACAGATGAAGAGTTTAATTCAGACTGACTGGGAAAGACTAAAAATGAGCTAAACAGTGTTTGCAAAGGTACAGAGATAAAATAAAGCACAAATGTGTTAGGGACAGAGTCAAGTAGTAATATAAATATATTTAGGCTGTTCGTTGTGGAAGCATCTGATGAAGATATCAAGGGGGGTAAGGAAGGACTTAATAAGCTTTTCAATCAAAATCAATGTGCACAGACTTTTGTCCTATCTCTAGAGTCACTCTCAGAAAATTCCTAAACTAAACCTGCTGCTGGTGTTCCCAAAGCCCATGAAGGCCCAGTGAGGACCACTGTATTTTCTTCTCCATGAGCTGCCCTTTTATCTCCCTTTGAATTTCCTAGGCTTGGAATAGCTTGTGCTATTTCTATGCCAACAGCAACATTGCCATCTCCTTTCCATTTCTCTCTGTTAATTTCTCCTTTCCTGTTGACACAGTAAATTGACTTTGATTAAATAAATTCAACTTATTTTTAACATCATTATACCTGAAAAATCCCTGTAGTGATATTGCATCATATCCATATCTTCTGCTCACATTCAGGGAAAAGGATGATATGAGATACACATACCAGGGGGGCATGAATCTTGAGAACTGTCTTAGAATTCTATCTACCACATGGACTATCCCATAATGCCTATCACACAGTTCTTTAGGCAGTAGATAATATATATCTGTTCATTGATTTAAGATATGCATTGCATAGCTTCAAAATTATATATAGTATATTAAAAATTAAATAATATTTACCAAAGTTACATAAATAACATGTTTAAATGTTGTACTATTTCTTCTCCTCCCAGGGAAAAAGGCCCTTAAGTTCTATGTAGGTCTATATTTATTTAATCTTCATAAATCATAATAGCTAATACTATTTGACTCTTTCCACATTGTCTGTGCCTTCTGTCAAATGTGAAATTATTTAATGATTTGAACAGTCTTGAGTCCTGGAGGTGAGGCAGAATGGGCTTGCGTTTGTGGGCAGATTCATCTTGATTTTCAGAATCTACAATGAATCTATTATAGGAAGAAATTTATGATTGTTCTAAGGGGAGAAAATGTTCTAATTTCTTTAAATATTTATCTTGGGGAAGAAGTTAAGGACTCCAAACATTTCTTTTTTAATCCAGGCACTCATGAACAAGTGTTCTTCTATTGTTTTTGTGTGAACACAAACGAAAAAATAAGCATATGCTAATTCTCAGCAAAGTATGTACTGATACTTCATGTTCAGCTTTCTTACTAAAAACATGCAACCTACATAACTGCAAAGTTTGGCTTGTCTGAAGTACAAACATAAAGGTCATAAACTGTTTATTATCCGTACTGTTCTCAGGATTGCTATATTGATATTTTGTATTATTAAGGAACTTAAATGCTATGTGGGAATTTTTTATACTGGTCTCCAATAATCAGCATATACAATGAACACATAAGCAGAAGACTTACAAAACTTATATTTTATTAAATCCCATACAAAGAGAGATAAAAAAAGAAAATAAATTTTTTTTTTTTTTTTTTACTATATGTCAACGTATTGTTTCTTTTTTTTTTTAATTTATTTATTATTATTATACTTTAAGTTGTAGGGTACATGTGCATAACGTGCAGGTTTGTTACATATGTATACTTGTGCCATGTTGGTCTGCTGCACCCATCAACTCGTCATTTACATCAGGTATAACTCCCAATGCAATCCCTCCCCCCTCCCCCCTCCCCATGATAGGCCCCGGTGTGTGATGTTCCCCTTCCTGAGTCCAAGTGATCTCATTGTTCAGTTCCCACCTATGAGTGAGAACATGCGGTGTTTGGTTTTCTGTTCTTGTGATAGTTTGCTAAGAATGATGGTTTCCAGCTGCATCCATGTCCCTACAAAGGACGCAAACTCATCCTTTTTTATGGCTGCATAGTATTCCATGGTGTATATGTGCCACATTTTCTTAATCCAATCTGTCACTGATGGACATTTGGGTTGATTCCAAGTCTTTGCTATTGTGAATAGTGCTGCAATAAACATACGTGTGCATGTGTCTTTATAGCAGCATAATTTATAATCCTTTGGGTATATCCCCAGTAATGGGATGGCTGGGTCATATGGTACATCTAGTTCTAGATCCTTGAGGAATCGCCATACTGTTTTCCATAATGGTTGAACTAGTTTACAATCCCACCAACAGTGTAAAAGTGTTCCTATTTCTCCACATCCTCTCCAGCACCTGTTGTTTCCTGACTTTTGAATGATCGCCATTCTAACTGGTGTGAGATGGTATCTCATTGTGGTTTTGATTTGCATTTCTCTGATGGCCAGTGATGATGAGCATTTTTTCATATGTCTGTTGGCTGTATGAATGTCTTCTTTTGAGAAATGTCTGTTCATATCCTTTGCCCACTTTTTGATGGGGTTGTTTGTTTTTTCTTGTAAATTTGTTTGAGTTCTTTGTAGGTTCTGGATATTAGCCCTTTGTCAGATGAGTAGATTGCAAAAATTTTCTCCCATTCTGTAGGTTGCCTGTTCACTCTGATGGTAGTTTCTTTTGCTGTGCAGAAGCTCTTTAGTTTAATTAGATCCCATTTGTCAATTTTAGCTTTTGCTGCCGTTGCTTTTGGTGTTATAGACATGAAGTCTTTGCCCATGCCTATGTCCTGAATGGTACTACCTAGGTTTTCCTCTAGGATTTTTATGGTATTAGGTCTAACATTTAAGTCTCTAATCCATCTTGAATTAATTTTCGTATAAGGAGTAAGGAAAGGATCCAGTTTCAGCTTTCTACTTATGGCTAGCCAATTTTCCCAGCACCATTTATTAAATAGGGAATCCTTTCCCCATTTCTTGTTTTTCTCAGGTTTGTCAAAGATCAGATGGCTGTAGATGTGTGGTATTATTTCTGAGGACTCTGTTCTGTTCCATTGGTCTATATCTC
>NC_037669.1:167626399-167726602 GCF_003255815.1 Theropithecus gelada
CTTTGTTTACCTACTTAAGCCTCAGCAATGGCGGGTGCCCCTCCCCCAGCCTCGCTGCTGCCTTGCCGGTAGATCACAGACTGCTGTGCTAGCAATGAGGGAGGCTCCGTGGGCGTGGGACCCTCCCGGCCAGGTGTGGGATATGATCTCCTGATGTGCCTGTTTGCTTAAAGCGCAGTATTGGGGTGGGAGTTACCCGATTTTCCAGGTGTTGTGTGTCTCAGTTCCCCTGGCTAGGAAAAGGGATTCCCTTCCCCCTCGCACTTCCCAGGTAAGGCAATGCCTCGCCCTGCTTCAGCTGTCGCTGGTCGGGCTGCAGTAGCTGACCAGCACGGATCGTCCGGCACTCCCCAGTGAGATGAACCCAGTACCTCAGTTGAAAATGCAGAAATCACCAGTCTTCTGTGTCGCTCGCGCTGGGAGTTGGAGACTGGAGCTGTTCGTATTCGGCCATCTTGCCAGTAGGTTCAACTCTTTTCAATTCTTTTTTTTTTTTTTTTTTTAAACTCTTTTCAATTCTATGAAGTCTGAGAGAAGTGAGAAAGCCATAAAAGAAAAGTTGGAAGCTCGAAGAAATTTGTTCATGAGCTTTAAGAAAATAAGCCATCTCTATAACATAAAAGTGCAAGGTGGTGAAGCAAATACTGATGTAGAAGCTGCAGAAAATTATGGAAATGACCTAGCTAGGCAATTGTTGAAGCTGACTACACTACACAAGATATGTTCAATGTAGATGAAGCAGCCCTCTACTCAAAGAAGATGCCATCTAGGACTTGCATAGCCAGAGAGAAGAAATTGATACCTGGGTTTGATGCAAAACTTCAAAGTATAGAATGACTCTCTTCCTGGGGCCTAATGCATCTTGTGACTTTAAGTTGAGGTTCAATGCTTATTGAACCTTCCAAAATCCTAGAGCTCTTAACGGTTATGCCAAGACTACTTTGCCTGTATTCTCTAAATGAAGCAAAGCCAGGATCACAGTACATCTGTTTACATAATGGTTTACTAAATATTTTTTACCAACCATTGAGACTCACTGTTCAGAAAAAAGAATTTCTTTCAAAACATTACTGCTCTTTGTCAATGTTCACCCAAGAGTTCTGACGGAGATATACAAGGAGATTACTGTCGTTTTCATGCTTGCTAATACACTCCCATTCTGAAGCCCATGGATACAGAAGTAATTTTGACTTTCAAGTCTTATTTTTTAAAAAATACATTTCATAAGGCTATATAGCTACCATAGACAGTTATTCCTTTATGAATCTAGAAAAACTAAATTGAAAACTTTTTAGAAAGCATTTATTATTCTAGATGCCATAAAGAACATTTTTGATTCATGAACAATGTTTAGATATCAACATTAAGAGGCACATGGAAGAAGTCGTTTTCAACCCTCATGGATGACTTTCAGGGGTTCAAGACTTCAGTGGAGGAAGTCACTGCAAATATGGTGGAAATAGCAACAGAACTGGAATTAGAAATAGAGCCTAAAGATGTGAGTGAATTGCTGCAATCTCATAATAAAATTTGAACAGATGAGGAGTTGCTTCTATGGATGAACATAGAAAGTGATTTATTTAGATGAAATCTACTCCTGGTGAAATGCTGTGAACATTGCTGAAATGACAATGAAACACTTAGAATATAATATGAACCTACTTGACAAAGCAGCAGCAGGATATGAGAAGATTGACTTCAGTTTTGAAAAAAGTTCTACTGTGAGTAAAATGCTATCAAACAGCATCACATGCCACAGAAAAATCTTTTGTGAAAGGGAGAGTGATTCCATGTAGCAAAATTTATTAGTCTTATTTTAAGAAATTGCCACAGCCACTTCAGCTTTCAGCAACCACCACTCTGATCAGTCTGAAGCCATCAACATCAAGGCAAGATCCTCTACCAGCAAAAGTGAAGGCTCAGATGATCATCAGCATTTTTCAGCAATAAAGTATTTTTAATTAAGATAGGTATATATTTTAGACATAATGCTTTTACATAGTTAATAGTCTACTCTACACTATAGTGTACACATAACTTTTATATCCACTGCAAAACCAAAAAATTTGTGTGAGTCACTTTATTGTGATATTCATTTTATTGTGGTGGTCTTGAACTGGACCTGCAACATGTTTGAGATATTTGTGTATTAATATTTACAACTAATGTTGACCTAAATTACTTAGAATTGAAATGTTAACATCTGCTAAATTTTATTTTTAATAATCAGTTAAATATTAGAAAAACATCACTGAAGAAATCCTGCAAATACTCACTGCATAATGAGGAATGAATGAGATATACGTAGGTTAATAAGGAACACGTAAACAAAACCTATATAATTGCTTCTGTTGATGGAATTGGCACATTAGTGGAGGGAAGGGATAATTCATATATTTTTAATTTGGATTATTTTACATTTCTCAGTATATGGCTCAGGAAATTTTAATTTAAAAGAATCTAAGCATACTGGCCTTGTTTTTATTCTTTGTAGTTTCACTTGGGGAAACAACACCAAGATTTTTTTAGAAGACAAACAGGGTTGCACTTAACATGGGTAGCATTCCATTAGAAATGACCTGGAAGGGAAAATAAAGAAGACACTCATGGAATGATAATATATTGAAAGATGCTATACATTAGAGATAAAAACATGCCAGAGGCATGAGCAAGGATGAATTGGGATTCAGCTCATAAATAGTGCATTGTTATGACCATGGGAAATTAGTTGGAATCAAGTATTCAAGTCTCAGAGAAACGGTGCTCTAAAGATGGTCACAAATACTTCTTCTTCCTTTCTTATCTTGTTTGACCTTCTCCTTCACATTTCTCTTTTTTCCTATAAGAATCCCATTTTGCTTTTAAATTGATTTGTGCAAAGGACTAGTAAACCCTAAATACACCCTGAAATAGGTAGCATTTTTTTGTAGATAAGAATACTGGTGACTTAAACACAGTATGTACAGTAACTGCTTCTGGCCAACATTGTTTTCCCAGGCAACTAGAGTTCTAGCATACAAAGATGATTCTTCCACATTCACACACACACAAACACACACAAATCCTAAACATAGTTTTAAACTGAAAATCGAAAAAGCCATATATATTTGGCCATTCTCCCATTGCTATAAATAAATACTTTAGGTTGGGTAATAAGAAAAGAGTTTTAATTGGCTTATGGTTTTGCAGGCTATACAGGAAACATAGAAGCTTCTGCTCCTGGGGAGGTCCCAGGAATCTTCCAATTATAGCAGAAGACAAAGGAGAAACAGGTATGTTACCTGGCAGGAGCAAGAGAGAAGGTGGGGGAGGTGCTACACACTTTAAAACAACCTAATTTTGTGAGAACTCACTCACCACTATGAGGACAATATCAAGAGGATGGTGATAAACCAATCATGGGAAACAGTCCTCATGATCTAGTCACTCCCTCCTGGGCTCCATTTCCAACACTGGAGATTACAATTTGATGTGAGATTTGGGTAGGAACACAGATTCAAACCAATATCACCATAATTTTTGTTTGGCAGTTAAAAAAGATTTTAAATTCTTTCTTAAGTAACTGTTATTTTTATATTATATAAATAAGTGGCTAGCACTATTTCTTGAACCAAATACCAATAAATGAGAAGAAACAGAGAAGGCAATATCTTGGTGATATCCTAGGCTCTTCTTGTGCAGCACAATGGGTATGGTGGGAGGGAGTCACAAGAAGATTAATTTATAAATAAATATTTACATTGCTGGGTCTGTATAGTATCATATAATTTGATAACGAACTATCTAGAAAGTATACAGAAAGATGAAATAAATATGCCTTAAGGAGAGGAAGAAATCGCTTTCTCTTTTAGGAGCTAAGCCAAGATCTATATAGGCTAAATGTAACAGAAAGAAGAATTTACTATGAAAATAACAGAAATTGATCTGACCCACGGTGATGACTTGACGCGGGAAGAAACTGCAAATTACTTCAATAGTTTTATCCCTAGTGGATGGTTAAGCCAAAGTAGATAACATGCAGCAAAGTCTATTAATATGAACAACAGTATGCTTGCAGAAAGAGCAGAAAGCCTCTTAGGCCATTTTCATTATTATTCATTGACTTTAAAAATCTGTTTGATATCTTAAAAGGTCTTGAAGTTTATGAACACATTTTTCTGCAGTGTTCTAAGGCAAAAAAGAAAAGAATAAAAGATTTTTAAATAAAAAAATTGTACCTGGAAGCAATTTTAATCATTTTCTCAGCAAATTGAACATTTAGAAGTGTCTTATGGTGCAAATTAACATAATAGCCTAAGATTTGTGTGGTAGTGAAAAATTCCTGGTTCCAGAATCATAGGTCTCAGGCTTAAAGTTTACAGCCCTTAAAAGACTTGATACCCAAATTACATTCTGAGAGCATTTTAATCCCCCTCTGTTGCATGTAAGCTGTGCTATAGCCAAACAACGCAATAGCAGCAAGCACTCTATTGTCTTCCTTTCTGACACCCCACATATTTTCTGGAGTCCATGCTTTTGTTCAAGAAAGTTCCAGCAACTTTTATACAGCCCTCTATCACCCCTTGTAAATATCTTAGAGAAAATGCTCAAACTTTAGTGACTGGAAAAAAAAAAAAAAAAACTTTCTCCCCCAAACATGCTCTTCTTTATTCCCACTCTTGCTTAGTTATCAACAAATATTCCATTTTTTGAGTTAAAAATGCCAGAGTCTAACTGACTTCTCTCTCCTCACTGGCCACATTCATTAAGCAAGTCTTACTAATTGTTACATTTATTTGGTTGAACCTTTGGATATTTTTTCCTCAATTTCACTACCCTTCTTTCAGATGTGACATTTCACTGGATATGTATGCTGTCCATATATGATTTCATGCTATAAAAATACATTTTTGTATATACAAGCATCCTTAATAGAGAGTAATGTTTTTAATGTTTTAAGAATTTACATATATGATATCCTTTTGAACCTACATTTTAAAGAGCAAATCTTTGTTTTGTTTTACTTAACATTGTATTTTTGTGATTTATCTATGCTGACATTTTTCCTGATTCAGTCATTTGGTGTTTCATCAGATGACTAGACTATTTCCCCACTGGTGGGCATTCCATGGTGCCAATATTTCTATTACAAACTATGTCTAAATGTTTTGGCCACATAAATGAGAGTTTCTGTAAACCCTATACCTAGAAATAGAAACACTGGCCATAAGTCTTTTAAGTATTTTAAGTAACATAAGCTGTTACATTAGTTTCCTATTGCTGTTGTAACAAATTACCACAAAGTTAGTAGCTTTGAATAATGCAAATTTATTATATTAGAGTTCTGCAGGCCAGGGTCTGAAGTGGGTTTCACTGGGCCAAAATCAAGGGCACTGCGGGGCCACACTTACTCCAGAGGGTCGAGGGAAGGATCTGTTTGCTTACTTTGTCCGCTTTCTGGGGGCTGCCTGTACTCCTTGGTTCCTGGTCCACTTCTCCATCTTCAAAGCCAGCAGTGTAGGATCTTCAAGTCTCTCTGATACTGACCATTTACTTATGTTATCACATCTCCTTCTTTGACTCTGACACTCCTACCACCCTTTGAAGAGACTCCTATACGACATTGGGCCCATTTACATAATTCAGGATTATCTCTCCAGCTCAAGATCTTTAACTTAATCATGTTTCAAAGACCCTCCTGCCATTTAAAGTAACACATTCACATGTTCAACAGATTAGAATGTAGAAATAATTAATGGGATAGCATTCAGCCTACCACAGGTATAAAGATCATCAAGTTACTAGATATAATATCACTTTTTCTTCAATGCAGTTGTAGCAATTTAAGTACTGCCTCTAGTGTTTCTATGTATTCATCAATACCTGGTGTTGTCAGCTTCTCTGGAAGGCATAAAACCTGAACTAATTGCTATTACTTATAACTTAAAATTTTGATGTAATTTTAAATATACAAGAAAGTTGCAAGAATAAAATGAACTCTTGTATATCATTTACCTACATTCACCTAGTTTTAAATTTCATCCCATTTGATACTAAGGTGTAAATGCATATTTATCTATATCCCTTTATCTATAACCATTTTGGTATGTATTGCCTAAGAATAAAGATAATCTTTTATTCACTCACATTGCAATTATGTAAATCAGTACATTTAATATTGATTTAATATTAATTAATCCCCAGTCCTATTCAAATTTTGTCAGTTGCTTAATAATATAATACCCTTTATGCCTCTTGTTCCTTGATTCAGGACTCAATTCAGAATCACACGTTGCATTTTTTGGTCATCTCTTCTTAGATTCCTTTCATTTGAAAAATTTCTTTGGTCTAATATTTTGAAAGAATACAGGCCAGTTTTTCTACAGCATTTCTTTCAGTTTGGGTTTATCTAATATATCTCCATGATATTATTCAGGTTTTATATATTTTGGGCAGGAATACCTCAGAAATGATGTTATTTCCTTCTCAGTGCAGCTTATCAAGAGGCACATGATATTTTTTCCCCAAATTTAGTGATAATACATTTAGTTTCTTATTTAGGGTGGTTTCTGCTAGATTTCTCCACCATAATATTATAGACACCCCAGATATATCTCAGGCTCAATTGCAGACTACCAGATAAAGTGAATAATGCAACAAAGTGAGTCACACAAATGTTTTGGTTTCCAGTGTATATAAATGTTATCTTTACACTATCTTGTAGTCTATTAAGTGTGCAATAGCACTATGCCTAAAAAGCTATGTAAATATTTAAATTAAAAATACTGTATTGATAAAGAATACTAATAATCATCTGAGCCTTCAGCAAGTCATAATTTCTTTTGCTGGTGGAGGTTCTTGCCTTGATGATGATGCTGGCTGACTGATCAGAGTGGTGGTTATTGAAGACTGGGTGGCTGTGGCAATTTCTTAAAGTAAGACAACATTGAAGTTTGCCACTTCAATTGACTCTTCCTTTCACAAAACATTTCTCTGTGGCATGGTATGCTGTTTGATAGCATTTTACCCAAGTAGAACCTCTTTCAAAATAGGAGTCAGTATCTTAACCACTGCCACTGTTTAATTAAGCAGGTTTATATAATATTCCAAGATCTTCGTTGTCATTTCAACCATGTTTATAGCATATTCACCAGAAACAGATTCCAATGCAAGAGAACACTTTCTTTGCATATTTATAAGTAAGTAACTCCTCATCCTTTCAATATCTGTCATGAAATTGTAGCAATTCAGTAGCATCTTCAGGCTTTACTTCTAATTCTACTTCTTTTGCTGTTACTTCCAATTCTATTTCCCTTGCTATAATCATCTGCAGTGATTTCCTCCACTGAAGTTTTGAACCATTGAAAATATTCCATAAGGGTTGGAATCAGCTTCTTCCAAACTACTCTTTATGTTAATACTTTGAACTCCTCTTATAAATCACAAATGTTATTTAAGGCATCTAGAATGATAAAGCCTTTCCAGAATGTTTTCAATTTACTTTTCCTAGATCCATAAAGGAATCACTATCTATAGCAGCTATAGCCTTATGAAACGTATTTCTTAAATAGTAAGACTTGAAAGTCAGAATTACTTCTGGACCCATGGGCTGCAGAATTGACGTGTTAGTGGGCATAAATACAAGAGTAATCTCCCTGTACATCTCCATCCTAACTCTTGGGTGACTATGTCCACTGTCAATAAGCAGGAATGTTTTGAAAAGAATTATTTTTTTTCTGAGCAGTGGTTCTCAACAATGGGTTGAAATATTTAGTAAGCCATGATGTAAACAGATGTGCTGTGATCCTGGCTTTGTTGTTTCATTTAGAGAACACAGGCAGAGTAGATGTAGCATAATTGTTAAGCACCCTAGGATTTGTTAAATGGTCAATAAGCATTGGCTTCGACTTAGTCACCAGTGGCATTAGCACCTAGAAAGAGAATCAGTCTATATTTTGAAGCTTTGCATCAAACCCAGGCATCGATTTCTCCTCTCCAGCTATGCAAGTCTTAGATGACATCTTCTTTGAATAGAAGGTTGTTTCATCTGCATCAAAAATAGCTTGTTTAGTGTAGTACCTTCAACAATGGTCTTATCTACATCTGCTGGATAACTTGCAGCAGCTTCTTCATCAACACTTGCTGCTTCACCTTGTTTTTTTATGTTAGAGAGATGGTTTCTTTCCTTCATCATCGTGTATCAATTTCTGATAGCTTCAAACTTTTCTTCTGCAGCTTTCTCACCTCTCTCAGTCTTCATAGACTTGAAAAGAGTTAGGTCCTTACTTTGGAATAGGCTTTGGCTTAAGGGAATATCGTGGCTGGTTTGATCTGTTTGGAGCAGAAAAACTTTCTTCATATCAGCAATAAGGCTGTTTTACTGTCTTATCATTTGAGTGTTTACTGGAATAGCACTTTTAATTTCCTTGAAGAATGTTTTTTCATTCACACCTTTGCTATCTATTTGGTCACATCTAGATGCCTATCTTTCAGTCTATGGTGGCTTTCAACATGTCTTCCTCACTAAGCTGAATTATTTTTAGCTTTTGATTTAAAGTGCAAGATGTGTGTCTTGAACTTTAACACTTGAACACTTACATGCTATTTTAGGGTTATTAACTAGCTTAATTTCAATATGGTTGTATTTCCTGGAATAGGGAGGCCAAAAAAGTAGGAGAGAGACAGAGAAACAGACAATCAGTGGAGCAGTCAGAACACCACAACATTTATTGATTAATTTTACCATCTCATATGGGTGCATTTCTTAGCACCCCAAAGCAATTACAATAGTAACCTTGAAGATTACTGATCACAGATCACCATAACAAATATAATAATGAAAAACTTTGAAATAGTGTGAGAATTACCAAAATGTACATAGAGTTACAGAGTACATACTGTTGGAAATGGTACCAATAGATTTGCCAACACAGTTGCCGTAAACCTTCAATTTGTGAAAAATGCAATATCTACAAAGTACAATTTTAAAAATGAAATGCAATAAAATGAGGTATACCTGTATTAATTTTTTCTTTGTAATTAGTAACTAATTTGTGGGACTGTACCATGAGATTATAGGTATTTTTTAATGAAACTTTTACTCACTAATTTTAGCATTTATGTATGAGTTTAACACCATCAATAATCCTATATTTATTAGTTGGCATTTTTATTTATATGTTCCAATTGTCCCAGATTTGGCCAGTTAGAGCCCCTTCAAACTAGCTGAAGTATATTTTTAATATATCTCCATCATTCATTAAATAATCTATTATTTTGTGGCATGAAAAAATGTTCTGGGCTCACCTTGTGCCTATGTTTGATTATTTTCTGTTCATTTTATCTTGCAGTGCTTAGCCTTAAGTACGTGATAAAATAACATTATTGAGTGTCTTGGTGATTATTATTTATTATTCAATCCTAAATGCATTGAATACTAAAATGTGATGATGACATGAGGGAAAACAGAAAGAAGAGAATGGCAGTGATGGGGAGAGAAAATAACAATATAGAGATGGCATTGATTAGAGTTACTGTACATCTTGGAAAATGAATTTCTCTCAGTGATGTTGTCTAGGCCTCCATGTAATACCCTCTTAAATTGTGACAGTATTTTAAGTGATTGTGTTTTTATTCTTTATAAAATATGCCTGCACAGACTCACCCAGACATTTAGTCTTTGCTGTGTTTCAGTTCATATTAGTTTTCCACTGCTGGTTTAAAAAATTGCTACAAACTTAATGGCTTAAAACAATACAAATTTATTATTGTTCATTTCTGGAAGTCAGAAGTCTGAAATGGGTCTCAGCTAGTTAAACCCAACATGTCAGCAGATCTGTGGTCCTAATGAAGTTTCTAGGGAGAATCGATTTTCTTGCTCTTTCCTACTGCTGGAAATCACCCACACATTCCCTGGCCTATAGACCCATTCCTTAATCTTCAAAGTCAGCAATACCCAGCTGAGTCCTCACACTGCCATCTCTCTATTTAAGGACCTGGATAATCTCGATCATGTCCCTAAATTAAGGTTAGCTGATAGCAAACTTAATTCAATTCGGTACATTAATTATCATTTGCCATATAATGTAATATATTCAATGTTTCTGAAGATTAGAACATGGACATCTGTGAGGGACCATTATTCTACTTCTCACAGTACCCAAGACTAATAATATTCCTGCATGGGTAGAAATTGTATTTTAATGGGGGAGACGGAAAGTCAATAAACACAGACCTATGTCATAAATTTTCAAAAATAGATACATACTTGAATACAGCAGGGTAAGTATTGAGGGCAATAAAAAAGTGACTATATTATCTCCAGTTTACAAATGAAGAATTAAGATCAGGCAGCGTTAGGCACTTTTGCCATTGTTAATTTGACATTCTCTTCTGCAAGTCCCATGCTCTTTTCTTTTTAAAAAAATTTCAACTTTTATTACAGATTAGAGGGTACACATGTAGGTTGTTATACAGGTAAATTGCATGATGCTGTGCCTTGGGATCCCAAAATCCTGTCACCCAGGCTATACACATAGGCCCTAATAGGTGGTTCTTCAGCCCATGCCCCCCTTCCTCCCTCCCATATAATGATGCCCAGTGTCTATTGTTCTCATCTTTACAATCAAGTGTATTCAATGTTTAGCTTCTACTTGTAAGTGAGAACATGCAGTACTTAGTTTTTGGTTCTTGTGTTATGTTGTTTAGGATAATGGCCTCCAGCTCCATCATGTTTCTGCAAAGGACATGATTTTGTTGTTTTATATGGCTACATAGTATTCCATGGTGCATATGTATGACATCTTCTTTATTCAACCTACTGCTGATGGGCATTTAGGTTGATTACACGTTTTTGCTATTGTGAATAGTGCTACAGTGAGCATACAGGTGCATATGTCTTTAAGACAGAATGAATTATTTTCATTTGGGTACCTACCCAGGAGTGGGATTGTTGAGTCAAATGACAATTCTATTTTTATGTTCCCTGAAATATTTCCAAATTGCTCTCTACAGTGGCTGAACTCATTTTTATTCCCACCCTCAATGTATAAGCATTCCCTTTCCTCTGCAGTATCACACATCTGTTGTGTCTTGACTTTTTAATAATAGCCATTCTGACTGGTATGAGATGGTATCTCATTGTGGTTTTGATTTGCATTTCTTTGATGATTAGGGATGTTGAACATTTTTTTCATATGTTTGTTAGCAAGCTGTATACATTCTTTTGAGAAGTATCTGTTTATGTCCTTTGCCCATTTTCTAATTGGATTGTTTGTTTTTTGCTTGTTGATTTAAGTGCCTTGTAGATTCAGGCTATTAGATCATTGTCACACTCATAGTGTACAAATATTTTCTCCCATTCTGTAGGCTGTCTGTTTACTCTGTTAGCAATTTCTTTTGCTGCGCAGGAGCTCTTTAGTTTAATTAGATCCCATTTGTCAATTTCTGGTTTATTGCAATTACTTTTGGGGATTTAGCCATAACTTCTTTGCCAAAGCCTACGTTGAGAACGGTATTTCCTACGTTTTCTTCTAGGATTTTTATAGTGTTAGGTTTTACATTTAAATCTTTAATCCATCTTCAGTTAATTTTCATAGATAGTGGAAAGTAGAGGTCCATTTTCATTCTTCCCAACACCATTTATTGAATAGGAAGTACTTTTCCTGTTGCTTTTGTCATTGTTGATTTTGCAAAAGATCAGAAGGTTTAAGGCATGCAGGTTTATTTCTGGGTTCTCTATTCTGTTCCACTGTTCTATGTGTCTATGTTTGTACCAGTACTATACTATTTTTATTACTGTAGTCTTGCAATATAGTTTGGAGTCAAGTAGTATGATGTCTCCAGCTTCGTTCTTTTTGTTTCGGATTGCTTTGGTTATTCAGGCACTTTTTTGGTTCCCAGTGACTTTCAATAGATTTTTCTAATTCTGTGAAAAATGACATTGGTCTTTTAATAGGAATAGTATTGATCTGTAAATTGCCTTGGGCAAGTATGACCATTTTAACTATATTGACTCTTCTATTCAATGTGCATGGAGTATTTTCTGTTTATTTGTGTTGTCTCTGATCTCTTTCAACAGTTCTTTGTAGTTCTCCTTGTAGAGGTCATTCACCTCCTACGTTAGATGGATTCCTAGGTATTTAATTTGCTTTGTAGCTATTGTAAATGAGATGTGTTCCAGATTTGTTTGTCAGCTAGAATGCTGCTGGTGTATAACAATGCTACTGATTTTTGTACATGATTTTGTATGCTGAAACTTTACTTAATTTCCTTATCAATTTCAGGGGCTTCATGCTCTTTTCATGATGCAGCTCTGTTTCACCATCTCTCCAGTTCCCAGGTGAAGATGGTAATGAGTCTACTCATGTTATTCACAATTGTATCTCACAACAAAACCTCAATAATAATTTGCTGTTGGTGTTATATTTCTAAGACATTCTCATCTCATATTTTTATTGTAAGCACAGAGGCAATAGAATAAAATAATTTTCTTGAGATACATACTCATAAATCTCCTTTGAAAAAATTTCTGAAGTCTAACCAATAGAAGTATCTATAGCTTATAACATTTCCCATATCTTTCCATTGATTTCTTGAATGCCCTCTGAAGGTGGGCCAGAGCCATGGATAAAATATCAGTAAGCAATGGATGTCTTCTCTAGGAAAATAAGCAAGTCAAAGATATTCAAACGTGATCAGTGGCTGATATAGTCCTAAGAGGTTGTTTTTAATAACTTGGCATTTCTTTAAAATGGAGAATAATACTCAAGAAGCAGGTTACATAGTTTTCTTTGTGGTAAATTATTTTCTTCATTTTCGTGCTATTGATACTTGAGTCATTCTACTGTTGGAAAGTAAATTTCAGTGAGTTCTTATCATCACAGCCCTGTCATCACAGTCAAGGCTCTTCACAATCTGGTCCCAGTCTGTTATTTCACTTTCATTTTTATCATCATATATTCTATTGTAGACTACATTATATATTGCATCTAAATGTTTCCAGCTTCCAGTAAAGTTTTTGAATCCACACTTATCTATGAGCATGAGTTCCATAAAAACAGAGACTGTGATACTTATTTTTGTAGCATTGATACTTAGCACAAAGTCAAGCACATAAAAGAGATTCAATAGAAAAATTATGAATGAAAGGCTGAATGAATAAATTATAGATACATTATCAGAGCATTTTGACTGCTCACTAGTTCGGTAATTGTTTCTTAGATCTGTAACTGCATTTATCTCTATTAAAAATATGGAACACTTGCTTTATTTTTAGTGTCAAATTAACGCAGGTATTTCTTATTTTTTAGATTCAAAGAATTAGCCTGACTATGTCTCAAGGTGGATGACTCTGTGGAAGCTTTGAGCTGTATATAACAACCTCCTGATCATCCATTTACCTTGCTTTGGTACATTAGGACTTTAATAGAAACTGCCTAATGTGCAGGTAAGTCAGCAAGAAATGAAATATGGGTCATTTTTCTGTGGTATCAATTGAGCAGAGCAGCCAAATGTAAATCACTGAGAAATGGGAATGGTTTATGCCATTTTGCAATTTGAACTAAGTCTGAAGACTTCATGTGGCTGAGAGGTCCCAGAGTTCACTTCGGAAAGCTGAGCAGCAAATCTCTCTCCTGTAAGGGTCAAACTGATACTAATAACTCCAATCTCTAGCAAATGGAAGTACAGACTGTATTTTTCCCTATGCTCTCTAATTGTCTAACTATATCCTTCATGTACATATGTTATACTATGTGACTTTAAGTTTGTCACTTAGGTTTTCCAAACCTCGCTTAATTCATAAGACAAAAATTACACCTACTCTGGCTACTTGGCATGATTCTCTTTTAGCATTGAATAAACTATGCAGCAGAACTTGGAAATGAGTATCTCAGAGTCCTTTGGCCAACACCCAACTTCTAGTGTCTAAAGCTGTGCACCTGAGGATGCTGGAACTGTGGAAGGCTCCATTGCCTATATGTGTGCATGCACATACCGAACAGGTGGAGTGCTGACAAACTAACACTTCCATGAGCAACTCTCCACCAATGGTTCTGCAATAATCTGTATATAAATATTCCAGTTTCCTTATACTTCAAGTCGGATAATTATGTTGCATGTTTTCTATGAACTGTGCTATCAAGCTTGGTGATCAATTTCCAGAGTTTCCAAGCAGGATCTAGGTCAAGTTATGTACCATGTTAGTTGGTATATTAGCCCATTCTTAGGCTGCTAATAAGGACATACCCAAGACTGGGTAACTCATAAAGAAAAAGAGGTTTAATGGACTCACAGTTTCACATGGATGGGGAGGCCTCACAATCATGGCAGAGGAGGAGCAAAGGCATGTCTTACATGGTAGCAGGCAAGGAGGAGTGCAGAGCAAACAGCAGGGGAAACACCTTATAAAACCATCTGATCTCATGAGAACTAACTCACTATCATGAGAACAAGATGGGGAAAACTGCCCCCATAATTCAATTATCTCTACCTGGTCCCTTCCACAATACGTGAGGATTGTGGGAACTACAACTCAAAATGAGATTTTGGGGAGGGACACAGCCAAAGCACATCAGTTGGCTTAGTAGCTCACCTTTTGTTGGCTGTTGGCTTAGTAGCTCACCTTTTGTTGGCTGTTGGCTTAGTAGCTCACCTTTTGTTGGCTGTCTTCCTTCCTTTTTATCACACTCTATCTGTGTTATCTGAATTTACCAAACTTGCCATTTACATTTAAATTCTGGTTGAGTAGAGCCTAAATAAGAGAGCCTGTACATTGTGAAAAGCTACATGAGTGAGGAGTGATATTAATAATTTTTAAAATTAATAATATTTTGATGAATTTAATATTCATCAACTTAAGAATGCCTTTGATAAATAAGAAACTTAAAAGGTTTTTCTTTGGTTTGGGTTTTTTCAAGAAATATAAGGAAGCGGTATGTGAAAAGATCTAGTGATAGGCAGAGTAGAAAGCAGAGCAAGGGAAGAGTCTAGCTGAGCTCAAAGATTTGGCCTAGAAAGAAAATAAGTAGAAAATAGAAAATCTGAACGAACCAATAACAAGTAATGAGATTGAAGCAGTAATAAAAAGTCTCACATGCAAGAAAAGTCCAGGACCTGATGGCTTTCCTACTGAATTCCACCAAACATTTAAAGAACAGCTAATACCAATTCCACTCAAGCTCTTCAAAAAAATTGAAGAGGAAGGAATACTTCCTAAATCATTCTATGAAGCCAGATTACCCTGATACCAAAACCAGAAAAGGACACACACACACACACACACACACACACACAGAGGAAACTACAGCTGGGCACGGTGGCTTACACCTGTAATTCCAGCATTTTGGGAAGCCGAGGCATCGTGAGGTCAGGAGATCAAGACCATCCTGGCTAACATGGTGAAACCCCATCTCTACTAAAAATACAAAAAAAATAAAAAAGAAAAAAAGAAAAAGAAAAGTAGCCAGTCGTGGTGGTGGGTGCCTGTAGTCCCAGCTACTCGGGAAGCTGAAGCGGGAGAATGGCGTGAACCCAGGAAGTGGAGCTTGCAGTAAGCCAAGATTGTGCCACTGCACTCCAGCCTGAACGACAGAGTGAGACACTGTCTCAAAAAAAAAGGAAACTACATGCCAATATCACTGATGAACACAGGTGCAAACATCCTCAACAAAATACTAGCAAACCAAATTCAACAAAATATTAAAAAGATCATTCACCATGATCAAATGAGATTCTTCTCAGGGATGCAAGGATGGTTCAAGATATGTAAATCACTAAACATGATACATCACAAGAACAGAAACCATATGATCATTTCAACAGATGCTGACAAAGCATTCAATAAAATTCAACATAAAAACCCTCAATCAAGTATAGAAAGAACATACTCAAATCACTAAAAGTTATATATAACAAACCCACAGTCAACATTATACCCAATAGGAAAAAAATGAAAGCATTTCCTCAATTACTACTTTTATTTAACATAGTACTGGAAGTCCTGGCTAGAGCAATTAGGCAAAAGGAAGCAATAAGGTATCCAAATTGTAAGGAAGAAGTCAAATTAGCTTTGTATGCAGACAACATAATATTAGAGTTTAAAAAAGCTAGACTTCAATAAAATACTCTTAGAACTGATACATTAATTTAAAATTGCAAGATCAACATACAGAAATCAGTAGCATTTATATATACTATCAGCGAACAATGTGGAAAAAAAGCAAGAAAGCAGTCTCATGTACAACAGCTACAAAGAATATAAAATGTATAGGAATCAATTTAATCAAAAAGTAAAAGATCTATACAAAGAAAACTATAAAACACTGATGAAAGAAATTGAAGAGATTACAAAAAAAATGAAAGAATATTCCATGCTTGTGGATTGGAAGAATTAGTACTATTAAAATGACGATAGTATCCAAAGCAATTACAGATTCTATGCAATCCCTATCAAAAACACCACTATACTATTCCCAGAAAGAGAAAAAGTAATCCTAAAATTTATATAGGCCCACAAAAATGCTAGAGTGCCAAGGAAATCCTAAGCAAAAAACAAAGCTGGAGGCATCACACTACACCTGACCTCAAAATATACTAAAATGCTATAGTCATCAAATCAGCATAGTACTGGAATAAAAACAGACACATAGACCAGTGGAATAGAATATAAATGCATGCATTTAAAGCCGACTGATTTTCAACAAAGGCACCAAGAACATACAATGGGGAAAGGACACGCTTTTCAATAAATGATGTTAAGAAAACTAGATAACCAAATGAGAAAAAATAAAACTATATCACTACCTCTCACCAAATACAAAAATCACATCAAAATGGATTAAAGACTTAAATCTAAGGCCTCAAACTGTGAAAGTAGTAGAAGAAAACTTTGGGGGAGTGTTCCAGGACATTGGTCTGATCAAAGATTCTTTTGTGTAAGACCTCAAAAACACAGACAACAAAAACAAAAATAAACAAATGAAATCACATTCAGCTAAAAATCTGCACAGCAAAGGAAACAATCAACAAACTGAAGAGACAACCCCCAGAATGGGAGATAGTATTTACAAATTAGCCATCTAACAAGGGATTAATAACAAGAATATATAAGGAGGTCAAACAAATAACAAAAAAGTAAGTAATCCAATTAAAAAATAAGCAAAAGATGTGAATAAATGTTTCTCAAAATAAGACATATAAATGGCCAACACATATGAAGAAATGCTCAGCATCACTAAGCATAAGAGAAATACAAGTCAAAATCACAATGAAGTATCTGCTCACTTAATTAGAGTGACTCTTTATCAAAAAGGCAGAGGATAACAGATGCTGGTGAGGACATGAAGAAAGGGGAATTACTAATATTGTACACTGTTGGTGGGAATGTAAAATAGTGCTATGGAAAACAGTGTAAATGTTCCTCAAAAAAATTAAAACTAAACAAAAAATCTAAAAATAGTGCTATAATACAATGCAGCAATTTCACTACTGGGTATATATCCAAGAGAAAGGAAATTACTATATCAAAGAGGTATCTGCGCTCCCACGTTTAGCACTATTCACAATAGCCAAAATATGGAATCAACATAAGTATCCATTAATGGGTGAGTGGATAAAGAAAATCTGTGTATACACACAATGGAATATTATTCAGATATAAAAAATAAAATTATGTTATTTGCAGCAATGTGGATGGAACTGGAGATCACTAGTTAAGTGAAATAATCTAAGCACATTGCCACTTATATGTGGGAGCTAAAAAAGTGGATCCCTAGAAGACAAGGAGTAGGTTGGTGGTTACCACAATCTGAGAAAGGCAAAGGGGGGATAGAGAGAGGTTGATTAATGGGTATAAATATGCACTTAGAAAAAATAAGACCTGGCATTGGATAGATTAGTAGGATAACTGAAGTTAGTATTATTTAATTATATATTTCAAAACAGCTAGAAAATAATAATTTGAATGTTCCTGGCATAAATAAAAGATAAATATTTAAGATAATAGATTTTTCAATTACCTTGTTTTGACTATATGAATGTATCAAATTATCACATGTACTGTGAAAATATGTACAGGTATGGTATGTAAATACAACTTAAATAAATATTTTTTTAACAAAGGATTTGGTCTAAGGGCAGATCATCAGACTTCAGCTCAGAACAACATTTTTCAAATCCAGTAATGAGCTCTGATTCATTAATGCAACTGAGACAAAGAAAGGAAAGGTAGTAAATTGTATTTCAGTCACATTCCTATGTGAGAACACACCCATAGCATAGAACCTTAACTCTAAAAGAGATCTTATCAACTCATACCAAATTACCTTTGTAACCTGTTTTTCTGACATTTCTGATGGATTGATTTTCAAAATTGTTTCAGAAGAACAATTTGAGAAGGAAAATAATGATACTGTTAGATTATTACCCATAAAATAAAACAGGAAGCCATGAGTTTCTATTGATTAAACAGTTTAAATAAAAACAAATAGTAGGTTACAGACAGGTCTTCCTTAAAGTAGAATTCCAACTAATAAATCTAGAAGGAATGAAAGAAATGGAATAATTGTTTCAGCCAAGAGTTAACTATAGATGTTAGGCAAAGGCCTTATGAGAAAAAAAATATTTATACAGTTTTTAAGTATCTCCCTATATGTTACTTATTAATCATAAACCAAAATGTGGTAACTTTTAAAGTGGAGAAACTTTTAGACATCACCTTAACTTCACCAATAATGAAACATGGATATCCCCAGCCTGGGACAAGCAGGATGTGCTGAGAAGGCACAGCGTTGCTTCTGTGGTACTCTTACAAAAATGCATAATCATAAGAAAACATCAAACTAAGTCAAACTAAGAAACATTTTACATATTATCTCTCCAGTAATCTTTCAAAGTGTCAAGGTTATGAAAGATAAATGGTCAACAGAGGAACCCTTCCAGATTGAACGAAAGTAAGAAGTCACGACAACAAAACGCATCCTCTGACCCTGCATTGGATCCTGGGTCACTATAAGGACATTTATTGGTCAGTTGGAGAAATTGGTCTGTAGATTTAAGTATTAATATTGTATCAAGGTTAATCCCTGATTTTTCAATGAACTGTAGTTATGTAAGATGTTAACACATGGAGAATCTGGATAAAGGGTATAAGGAATTCTTTGTACTATTTTTGCAACTCTTTTAATGTCTAAAATTGTTTCAAAAATACAATTTAAAAAATAATTTAAGAAAACTTCTAAAATAGACTCCTCAGGGAGATCCACATGTTCCTAAAAACTAATTCAACCTCAGATTTCAAAACAAGGCACCAAAATTTAGAAATCACATCATATTTAAGAGAAATTGTCTCCTTAAAATATTTTTATGTTGCTTTAGCTTCTTTAAAGCATACAATATTTTGTAGAAAATCATGTTTGACAAGGACCAGTTTCTCTCTAACTCTACCACCTGAGTACATTTCATCGTATGTCTCTTCATTTCCATTTTCTTCTCTGAAAAAAAGATAAAGATAAAAATCATCTGTACCCTGAGATCTCACAAGTTAACATGAACAAAGACAATCAAACTAGTTGTAATGCAAATCCTATAAAACAGCTCTTTCTATGTTCTGTTGACTCAGGTTCAATATCCCATTGTGAATGAGTAAAAAACAAGATCTAGTATTTTTCTTTAAAGATGACTTATTTTGAAATATGGTTACGTGTTTCAATATGTTTCTTTCTATTGAGGCTGAATTTTTTTAACCTCAAAACTTTCTCTTTTCTCAAGAGGTTGCCTTTTAATTATGTCCCCTCTTGATCTAAGATCTTTCTTATTTGTTTAAATGTTATTCTTTGGACCTGTATTGATTGCTCCTGTTCAATTGCAGCATTAGTATTTGCTTAGATCTACAATGAATTTATATTCCTGTTGCCTTGAGGACATTCACTGGAAACATCATGTTGTGCATGATGGAGGTTCTCCTGATGAAAAGGTTCACAACAAAGAACAAATTAATTTTTTGTAACAATCAGTGGCATGATCCAACACATTTTCCTATTCCCTTTGCTGTTCTATTCTTTTCGTCTTCCGGCTCCTGATTCCTTTCATGTAGAAAGTGGACTGTAGTTTATTTTAAAAGAAATACTCTGACTGTCTCCTTCTTGTCTTAATTAAAACAAGGACTTTAGCTCATCTGGAATCTTAATCTGGTAAACAGAAAACATAAAGAATCAAGGGAGACCTATCTTTCCTGAAGCAAAAGAGAAATGGATCCTCCCAGCTATAAGACGGATCTGTATTCCAGTCAACTCCTTTACTCTTATTTTTACACACACACACACGCGCGCGCACACACACACACACACATCATATATGCATGTTTGAGATTTGTTTTGTTGTGTTGTGATTTTCACAATAAAGGTTATATTATGAATCCACAAGGAATAATTAAATTATTTGTGGGTTTATCCTGCACTAACTTTTCGGTTGTTATTAATCTTGTTTAGCACCTTCCTTTATAGTGTATAGAGACTGTAGAAATAAAATATAGCATTACTAGGACATTGTTCTGCATTTGAAACAACACAAGGGCAGCCAAGCTGACCTGACATGGCCAATTTACCTAGCTTAGTTTGTCAGAGTGGGTTTGCATGTTGAAAATGGTATACTCAACTCAGAAAACTATATTTCCTCCCAAAATACATATTTGGAATCCCTATGCATTACTAATTATGTGCCAAGTGATATACTCCCTAAATTGCTATAAGAAAGTCAAATGACCCATGGTTCTGAAGAATTTTGGGTGGAAGGAACTATACATTGAGAGCATAAAGTCTATCCTCTTACTATAATAAAGGAAAGAGGTTTCTATCTTCAGTGCTATCTGGAAATTCTTGAATTGCAGTACTCAAAAGGACGCATCATTATTTCATATACATTAACCAATGACTACAAAAGCTTAGGATATGTTATATATACTTTTTCTTTTCTTTTTTTGTTTTTGAGATGCAGTCTCGCTGTGTCGCCCAGGCTGGAGTGCAGTGGCGCGATCTAGGTTCACTGCAAGCTCCACCTCCCGGGTTCACACCATTTTCCTGCCTCAGCCTCCCAAGTAGCTGGGACTACAGGCGCCTGCCACCACACCCGGCTAATTTTTTGTATTTTTAGTAGAGACAAGGTTTCATCATATTAGCCAGGATGGTCTCGATCTCATGACCTTGTGATCCGCCCGCCTTGGCCTCCCAAAGTGCAGGGATTACCGGCATGAGCCACCACACCCGGCCAGGATATGTTATATTTTAAATTAATATGCATTAGGATGACACAGTAGGGGTAACACTTGTTGCTTGGAAATACAGCTTATCATTTTCAAGTTTCCTATTTTTTCCCCCAAACAACTAATATCATCCTTAAAACACAGTAAATACCTCTTTCAAATACATATTTCTAGAAAAAGCTCATATGTCTTGATAGAACCTGTCAAGGGAAATAAGAGAAATGGAGAAGAGGAATTACAAGGAAAAAAATGAACATGGAGAGTCTGAAAATCTGTTCAGTTTAGCCATCAGCAGCTTCTTATTCACCATGGGCCAAGAAATTGTCTTACATTTTATTTCTTGAATGAGAAATTAGAATAATTCTTTCTTTACTTATAAATATTCTGAGAGTGTAGGTTATTTGTGTAATGATCTTCACTAAGATCCTTTCAATATTTCCTTCTGCTTGATTTTCACATATGTGTGCTAACATTATTATAGGAAGTTCTACTAAATTAAAATATTGTTACGGCTAAATGTTACAGGTGTTACATTATAATTCATGATAAAAGGTTATTCATTGGTTCAAGGTTCTGTTAGCACAATCTTTCTGCCTTCTTGACTAAGAAGTAACAGTGTTTTTTGGCTCTATAATAGTGACCTAATTGTTCATTTTCCTAATGCTTGCCCTGAGAAGAAGACGTAAAGAACATAGTGGCAATATTTTCTCCTTCCTAGTTAAATAAAAAGAGGAAGGAAGAACAGTGTATATGAAAAAGCTACAATTGCAGAATTAGAAAAACTGAGTTTCAGATTCATCTGCTGTTCCTATACATCATTCAGAAAGTGATTTCCTGTTTCTGAACCTGTTTTCTTTAACTGTAAGATGGGGATAATAACAATTGACACTATCTTCTAAGGATGTTGTGAGACTCAAATGTGATTGTGTATGTGGTCACACGTGTACATTTTAAAGTGTAGGGTATTATTAACATTATATTTCTGCAATGATTTAAACATGGGCTTCTGAGAATATGTGACCAGTTTCCCCCATTCCCCCCAAAAGCACTAACAACAGTGGGACTTTATAGGGTTGTTTAGATATGCTCATGCAACTTATGATGCAAACATTAATCTTTAAATGATCACTAATTACATTAATACTGAAAGTCATTTTGAAAGCAGGAAAATACTGTTACTGTTGCATGGTGAGTAAGTATATGCAAACCTGTCCTCAAAGGCTGAGGGCGCTGAGGGATTTAGTTTCTCAGAAAGAAATTATTTAATAGGGACTTATGAACAGAAGCAATGTCTTAGGTGGTTGTGAAACAGCAGATCTTTATACCTACCCTCTAGAAAGAATCTTTTATATAGCAAGCCTTTATGGTAAAGGCACGTGAAGCTGGTTACTTATAAGACTTTCTTACTGACTGTGACCACTGGTGATGTTAGATAAGCTTCTTTATGATGAGTTATCTATGCTACATGCATTGCTGAAAGAACACCTTGGTATGCTTGAGTCAGATATCAGTCATTATGGTTGCTTTGCTTCAAGATGGCATCACTGTGTCCATGCAACAATCTGTTTTCTTCCACTCCACTCCTCAAAACTGGTCCTTACAATTCCACATGGGATGTCTGGGATAGTTCCTGGGCCTAGAGGAAGGTTTCTTGATATTTCATGGCTTCAGCAGTAGTGCATTGTCTCCACTGGAGACAGATGCCACAGCAACAGTAAAGGCAAAGACAAGACAGTAAGCAACATATAAATATAACACCTAAACTAAGAAGCGGCTTCTGCCACTGGGTACCCCAGGAAGCAAACCAAACCAGCTATGAAACCAATCAAAGTAGAGGTTTGGTCTGAGAGATCAGTTATTTGGGTATCATCTTAGTCATTAATTTAGTGATATTATATGACTCATCAGGAATATAAGCACAGCATTCAGTTTTTATGATTGCACAAATCCCTCCTTGTGCAGTAATATGCCTAAAACCATGCAGTTGTGCAGGACAGCATTTCTCATAAGAGGGACTTCCATGTTTAAAAGAGAGATTCCCATGTGGCTATTGTTCAAAGCTTTCTTTGTATAATTGTGCTACAATTTCCACATGCCAAATAACATATTTAATGTCCAGTTGAGGAAGAAAAACAGAGGTCAAATGATCAGACCAAAAATAAATGTGGCCCAATTGGATTTCAGATAAGGCAGATTTGCAGGCTTTGTAAGGGTGTGAACTATCTGATCTTGTGCCCATGTATAACCAAAAGAACATCTTTTTAATCATCTGGGGTGTAACCAAGGTCATAAGTTGATGCCATACATGCAGGAAGTTCCATTTGGAGCCAACCAATAAATTCCTGGATGCAGTGCCCATTCTATACCATGCCAGTCATTACTTTGTAATATTTTAGTATGTGAACATTTGTCTCTTGGTATCCATATCATATTTCTCATGCTATTTGGTAAGGTATTTTTAGAATGATTCTTTTGTTCCTAGAATAGCCAGGCAAATTTACTGGAGTATTGCCATTTGGAGAGTAAGTGAGCTGGTTTTATTGATAGAGAAACTCTTCCTGTGTCCTTTTTCAGAAACAGTAGTATTAATGGGCCATTGGATTATTTTATCTCTTGTCATACTTGCATTCAATACCGTCATGCAATTTGGGGAAGCAGTTATATATTCGTGATATTCTATCTGATCTCATCCTTGGAAGGGAGATAACCACCACAGCAGGCCAGGAACGTTGGTGAGTGGCATAAGGCCACACATGCAACAAGTGTTTTCTGTAAGCTGATAGAATAGTCTTGGATCCATTGTAGGAAAAGATTGGCTTCAAAGGTGACAGCTGGTGATAGTAGCAACAAAACATAATAACTGAAGTTTAAAAGAAAGAAAAATGGGGTTCTTGCAAGAGAAGTTCTCCAACTATTAGGATGACACCAATAGATTCATCTACAGCAGTTAGTAAAAAAGGAGTTCTTGACTTTTCTAAGAGGGTTGTATATCAAATATGTTGCCCAGGGATCATGGGACAGCGGTGGTTGTCAAAGTAATTTGGTTGGGAGTACACCGTATTAGAGATGCCACCACCATGCCATATGTTTCTCCTGACCATTTATAGTGGGTGATTGTGAATCCAGTATTAATAGGATCAACAGGTACCATTCTAACTCTTTAGGATATTCTCCACTCTCCAGCAGGAAATAGCCTATCCAGCCTGAAGATATTCGCCATCCCAAGTCCCAGTGGAGTCTTCCCTTTCCTGGTGGTATGTCCATTGGTGTTTTCACGTGCAAAACATGCTGATTGACAGTCAGGTCTGGGAGCAAAGTAGTTGTCTCAGTTACCCATGTGCGAACAGTGGCGGACTTTAGGGACAGTTGTTTCAACCTGTCATTTGAGGCACGTGTCTCCACTTTGGCTGAATTTAAAGAAATAAAGTCTCCTGGTAACACATTCATCCACCTGTGCCATGTAGGTTCCCCCAGTAAAGTTTGAATTTGTGTTTTCAACAGACCATGTTTTTTTTTTTCCTTTCAGTTAATCTCACTTCTTGGTGATTACATAGGAGATGAAAATGCTATGCTGCACTGTGTTCCCTGGCCCAGTCCTGCACATCATGTCTAGCAAAATTGACTCTTTGGTCACTGTCAATGTGCTGAGGATATCTATACATAGTACTTGGAGCCTCTGAACCCTTAGTAGTACTGGCTTGATTAGCTTACTTACAAGGAAATGTTGCAGCAGTCCAATAGCAGTGTCCATGCAGGTTGATACATGTTTCTTTTCTTGGCTTACAAGGAGATGTTCTATATAATCCACTTGCCAATCTGTTACAAGGTAAAAAACCCTATGAATGTGTCCTGCTTGATACAGTATATGTCATGGACACAATCAAGATATAATAAACAGTAACAGCTGTTAAGAGGTCACTATAATTTAAGGGCAATCCTGCACCCTTGGCTATCTCCCAGCCTACTCTTGCACTTCTAAGACCAGTTTTGTTACGTACCCACGTTGCCAGTTCAGTGGCCTGGACTGGCACAATGGTCCTAATTTTTTAAGAGTGTTAGCTTCTATATTTTCTGGAACTGAATCTTTGTGTGTGGCCACATGATATACAGTTAAATCAGCAGCAGGGTGTTGCTCCTTCTTCCATATGTCTTGCCACGTGTTCATGCCTGATATGCGTTTGTGCATAATCATCCACTTTTCTAATTCCCATTGGGCTAGCCACATGGGCTATCAGTGCAAAGGGTAGGGGTCAGGGCTCATGTCTGATTACCAACCAAGAAGCTCACAACTCAGTCCACTGACAACTCTAATGTGTACCTATATCAAACCATATTGTATCAGTTTGTGATTGTAAAGCAACTGGTTCAGGTATAGGAAGTTCCCCTGCTAGAACCATCTGTATTGTCCAGCGTGAGGAACATTCTTTCTCCTATTGTGTCAGGCGCTGGAATAGAAGGGGGTAAAAGAGTGTCCTTCTGTTGCTCATTTATAACAGGGCCTAACATAGCAAGCAATTCTAGGCTTAATGGACTAATTTCCAGATATTTCGTTGTTGTAAATAGACATGTTATTTATTCAAAGAAAATGTTTGGACTATAGCAGAAGGGAGTCATTTAAAGAATCCTCCTATCCATCCCTTGATTGGTAGACCTATTCTCACAGCTACAGAAGAGTCTTTGTTAACCGTCTTGCTTACTGTAGAACAGTATATACAGCTAGCACTTGGTTAATGAGAGAGTGTCTGGTTTCAGCTCTTTTCTATAATTGTGATCGAAATCCTTAAAGGACTATTTACCATACTTTGGTTGTCACAAGATCCAACTGATACCTTGAGGAGTAGCAGTCACATCCAACACCATATCCTCTAAAAGTGTTCCTGAGGCTTCTGCCTGTTTATATTACCACTGTATCCTTTTCAAAGCTTCCTGCTGTAATGTGTCCCAGGCCCAATGTGGCCCATTTATAATAAGTCTGTATAGTGGTCTCAAACATTGGGCTAAGTGTGGATAAATGCTCTCCAATAATCCAAAAGACCCAAAGACATTTGGATTTCCTTTACCATTTTCAGAGTGAAAAATTGTCTGACTTTGTCAGTTTGATACTGTACCTGGTACCAAACGAGTCTTATCTGGCTATGTAACCCCCAAAATCTTCACTGAGACCCTAAGCTCTGGATCTTGAGGGACCATTCCCATAGATGAGCACACAGTGCTGTAAGGCTTTCTTATAACACTTTAAAATCTTCAAAGTCTAAGGTAATGTCATCAATATAATAAATGCAAGAAAGACAAGATGGGTTCAAGCGATTTTCCTGCCTCAGCCTCCTGAGTAGTTGGGATTACAGGCACGCACCACCAAGCCCAGCAAATTTTTTGCATTTTTAGTAGAGATAGGTTTTTACCATGTTAGACAGGCTGGTCTCGAACTCCTGACTTCAGGTGATCCACCCACCTCAGCCTCCCATAGTGCTGGGATTACAGGCGTAACCGGGCATCAGTGAAATCTAAGGCAGCATGCTATCTGCAGCACTGGCACTATGTGGTTGACTACCTGAGTAAACCTTGAAACTGCAGCATGTATGGACATGGTTACCTTATTCAATTTCCAAGTAAACCATGGTCATCTGTCAGGTACCATCTAGTTTGTATACAGGCTAGACAGGACTGTTAAACTGGCTTTGAGCTGGGCAGGTAATAGGCACCTCTGCCAGCTCCTCAATAGTTGCACTTATTTCAGCGTACTCCCCAGTCAATTTGTATTGCTTAATGTCGACAGCCCACCTAGGGGAAGGGAGTTAAATGCATTCCCATTTTGCCTTTCCCCTGACAACAGGCTTTACTATAGGTATTTCAATCTGCATTATCCCACTGAAGTTTGAAAAGTCTTTCTTAGCAGAATATCCATGCCTAAAATGTTTTCTGGGATAGGGGAAATAAACACCAAATATAAGGCTGGGGGAGCTCTTCCAATACCTTATATTGGAAGGTATATTGGGGGAGGTCTTCCAGTACCTAGATGTATTAAAGTCCTTTTTACGTGGATTGTTTGTCCCCCATAACCATTCATGGCAGCCCGTTGACCCGGGTGTCTTCCTGAATTTTCATGGGTTAAAGTACATTCCACCTCAGAATTTACTGTGGCAAGTCTTCTCCTAATTTGAGGGGAACTAGTAAATGGTGAGCTCAATATAGGGAATGAATTTATCCACTATTGCTCAAACATGGGGTCAACTTTGGCCCAGCTCCTAATCTTGAAGGGCCAGGGTGAAATCCACCCAAGATAGGCTGGGCCATTAGGAGAGGCGGAGTTGTGTTTCTCTTCAGCTGGAGGAGCAGAAGGAAAAAGCTGAAAGTGCTGTTCAGGTGTAGTTTCCTCCATAAAGCTTCTAATGTAGCATTAGGTTGCTTGTTTACTTTTTTCTAGGGATGTTTCTGCTTCCAATAAATCATGCCACATTTGCTTACATGTTATTCTTGTCTCTTTTTGCCATTTCACCCTACTTTTTGCAGAGCTTTCTTGTTCCCTTTTGTTAGTCCTTATTGGGTTATCAAATATACCCTCTCCTTGGTTTCTTAGTTTCTTCCAAATCTGCAATGCCTTCTCTCACATCATATACATCTTGTCCCACTATAGGAGTCAACAAAGACAGCAAAGGGACATGCTATTTTCTTGACGCACCATATAGTAATTTATTTTATGCCAGCAGTGAAAACTTTTAGTGGGCCCTACCAAAACCTGAGCATAGATGGCTTGCCTCATCCCTAATTCTCATGGATTCTGTTCATGAGAAGCCCCTGAGCTTCTGATGGCTTACCTCATCCCTAATTCTCATGGATTGTGTCCAGGAGAAGACCCTGAGCTTCTTCAGTTGATCACCAGGAGCTCATCTCTCCTGGTAAATCTCCTTCGTTAGGCCAAGCTTCACTGATCCTCTTTAGAAGTTTGCCTATTGCAGACATGACTGTTTGGTCTGAGAAAGTGAGAAGTCATGGGTGGCCTGAAGAAGGGAGAGAATTTATCTATATTCAATCTTCTCCAGAGGAGCCCTGACCAGAGATTTGTCTACCTACAGTACTTATGAGTGTCACCAAGCATAAAGACTACAGGGTCCTGCAAAATCTGTGCCACCATCTTTTCTTTCTTTGGTTCCTTCCAACTTTGATATTAGGTTCAGGGGGTACATGAGTAGATTTGTTGCAATGGCAAATTGTGTGTCACTCAGGTTTGGTATACAAATGATTTTGTCACCCAGGTAGTAAGCACAGTACCCAATAGGTAGTTTTTTGATCCTCACCCTCTCACTCCTTCCACCCTCAAGTGGGTCCTGGTAGCTATTGTTCCCTTCTTTGTGTCCACAGAAACTCAATGTTTGTCTTCCACTTATAAGTGAGAACATGCAGTATTTGGTTTTCTGCTCCTACATTTATTTGCTGAAGGAAATGGCCTACAGCTGCATCCATATTGCTGCACAGGATATGATTTTGTTTTTTATGACCACATATTATTCCGTGGTGTACATGTACCACATTTCTTTAGCCAGTTCACTTACAATGGACATCTATATTGATTCCATATCTTTGCTATTGTGTTGAACATAGACATGCATGTATTTTTATGGTAGAATAATTTATATTCCTTTGGAAATATACCCAGTAATGGGGTTGCTGGGTCAAATGTTAATTCTGTTTTAAGTTTTGAGAAATGTCCAAACTGTGTTCTATGGTGGATGAACTAATTTACATTCCCACCAGCAGTGCATAAGCATTCCCTTTTCTCTGCAGCCTTGCCAGCATCTGTTTTAACAAATAGCCATTCTGACTGTTGTGAGATGGTATTTCACACTGGTTTTGACTTGGCATTTTTCTAATGATTAGTGATGTGTAACATTTTTACGTATGTTTCTTGGCCATGTGTATGTCTTCTTTTTGAGAAGCATCTGTTCATGTCCTTTGCCCCTTTTTAAATGATGATGTTGGTGTTTTGCTTTTTGATTTAAGTTCTTATAGATTCAGGATATTAGTCCTTTTTCAGATGCATAGTTTGGAAATATTTTCTCCCATTCCTTTTGTGTTGATAATTTCTTTTACTGTGAAGAAGTTCTTTAGTTTAACTAGGTACCATTTGCCAATTTTTTTGTTGTAATTGCTTTTAGAGTCTTTGTCATGAAATCTTTGCCAAGGCCTATGTCCAGAGTAGTAGTTCCTAAGTTTTCTTCTAGGGTTTTTATAGTTTTAGGTTTTACATTTCAGTCCTTAATCTATCTTGATTTGATTAATGTATATGGTGTAAAGAGAGGGTCCAGTTTCAATCTACAGCACATGACTAGCCAGCTATCCCAGCACCATTTATCGAATAGTGAGTCTATTCCCTCTTACTTGTTCATGTTGACTTTCTCAAAGATCACATGTGCATTTTAGGTGTGTAGCTTTATTTCTCAGTTCTCCAAGTTTTTCCATTGGTCTATGTGTCTGTTTTTGTACCAGTACCATGCTGTTTTGGTTACTGTAGCTTTGTAATATAGTTTAAAGACAGGTAGTGTGATAACTCTGGCTTTGTTCTTTTTGCTTAGGACTGCATTGGCTATTCGGGCTCCTCCATGGGTCCATATGAATTTTAGCATAGTTTTAACAAAATCCTGTGAAAAATGTTCGTAATTTTATTGGAATAGCATTAAATCTGTACATTGCTTTGGGCTGTATGGACATTTTAACAATATTTGTTCTTCCTATCCATGAACATGGATTTTTTTCCCATTTGTTTGTGATGTCTCTGGTTTCTTTCAGCATTGTTTTATAATTGTCATTGTAGAGATCTCTCACTTCCTGGTTAGCTGTCTCCATAGACATTTTATTCTTTTTGTGGTTATTGTGAATAGGATTGTATTCTTGATTTGGCTCTCCATTTAGAGATTATTAGTATATAGAAATGCTACTGACTTTTTATATTAATTTGTATCCTGAAGGTTTGTTAAAATTGTTTATCAGATGTAGGAGCCTTTGGGCAGAGACTGTGTGGGGTTTTCTAGGTATAAAATTATAATGTCTGCAAAGACAGAGAGTTTGACTTCCTCTCTTCCTATTTGAATGCCTTTAATTGCTCTCTCTTGCCTGATTGATCTGGATAGGACTTCCAGTACTATGTTGAACAGGAGTTGTGAGAGTGAGCATCCTTGTCTTGTTCTGGTTCTTAAGGGGAATGCTTTTAGATTTTGCCCATTCAATATAATGTTGGCTGTTGGTTTTTCATATGTGGACTTTATTATTTTCAAGTATATTCCTTTGATGCTTTGTTTGTTGAGGGTTTGTAACATGAAGGGATGTTGAATTTTAACAAAAGCCTTTTCTGCATCTATTAAGATGATCTTGTGGTTTTTATTTTTATTCCTATTTATGTGATGCATCACATTTATTGATTTACCTATATGGAACCAAATTTGCATCCCAGGAATAAAGCCTACTTGATTATGGTGGATTGGGTTTTTGATGTGCTGCTGGGTTTGGTTAGCTAGTCTTTTATTGAGTATTGTTGATTATTGAGGATTGTTGAATCTATGTTTATCAGGGACATTGGCCTGAAGCTTTTTTTTCATTGTGTCTGTGCTAGGTTTTGGTACAGAATGATGCTGGTGTCGTAGAACGAGTAAGGAGGAGTCCTTCCTCCTCCATATTTTGGAATAGTTTCAATAAGATTCTTATCGGCTCTTTTTGTACATATGATATAACTTGGCTGTGAATCCATCTGGTCCAGGGGATTTTCTGGTTGTCAGGTATTTTAAATTACTGAGTTAATTTTGGTGTTCATTATTGATTTGTTCAGGAATTTAATTTTTTTCTGGTTCAATCTTGGGAGGTTTTAAGTTTCCAGGAATTTATCCATTCTTTCTAGGTTTTCTAGTTTTTATACATAGAGGTGTTTACAATAGTCTATGAGGAATTTTTGTATTTCTGTGGGGTTACTGGTAACATCTCCTTTGTCATTTCTTACAGTGTTTATTTGGATCTTTTCTTTTCTGTATTAGTTTAGCTAATGATCTATCAATCTTATTTATTCTTTCAAAGAACAGATTTTTTAATTTGTTGAACTTTTATATGATTTGTTGCATCTGGATTTCCTTCAGTTCAGTGCTAATTTGGGTTATTTCTTGTCTTCTGCTAGCTTTGTGGTTGGTTTGCTCTTGTTTTTCTAGTTCCTGTAGGTGTCATGTTAGTTTGTTAATTTGAGATCTTTCTAACTTTTTCTTGCGGACCTTTAGCACTATAAACTTCCCTGTTAATACTGCTTTAGCTGTGTCCCAAAGAATTTGGTATGTTGTATCTTTATTTTTATTAGTTTCAAAGAATTTCTTGATTTCTGCCTTAATTTCATTTTTTACCCAAAAGTTATTCAGGAGCAGATTGTTTAACTTCCATGTAATTGTATCATTTTGAGACATCTTGGAATTGACTTTCATTTTTATTGTACTGTGGTCCAAGAGTGTGGTTAGTATGATTTCTTTTAAAAAATTGTTGAGAATTGCTTTATGGCTGAGCAGGTAGTTGATATTAGAGAATGTGCCATGTGAAGACGAGAAGAATGTTTATTCTGTTGTTGTTGGGTGGAGTGCTCTGTAGATGTCTGTTAGGTCTATTTGGTCATGCATTGAGTTTAGGTCCCAAATATCTTTGTTAGTTTTCTACCTTAACAATCTGGCTAATACTGTCAGTGGGGTGTTGAAATTTCCTGTTATTATTGTGTGGTTATCCAAATCTCTTCATAAGTCTTCAACAACTTGTTTTATGAATCTTGGTGATCTGATGCTGGGTACATGTAGTTAAGGGTTCTTGTTGAATCATTTATCATTATGTAATGCCCGTCTTTATTCTTTATAATTTTTGTTGGTTTAAAGTCTGTTTTATCTGAAATAAGAATTGCAACCATTGCTCTTTTTTGTTTTCTATTTGCTTGATAGATCTTTCACCATCTCTTTAGTTGAACCTATGGGTCTCATTGCATGTGAGATGTCATACAGACAGCATACAGTTTCATCTTTCTTCTTTCTCTGACTTGCCACTCTGTGCCTTTTAAGTGTGTCATTTAGCCCATTTACACTTGAGATTAATAGAGATATGTGCAGATTTGATCCTGTCTTCACGTTGTTAGCTAGTTGTTATGTACACTTGATTGTGCAGTTGCTCTATAGTGTCAATGGCCTATGTAGTGAAGTGTGTTTTTTGGTGGCTGGTAATAGTCTTTTGTTTCCATCTGTGGTACTCCCTTGAGGGCCTCTTATAAGGCAAGTCTAGTGGTAATCAATTTCCTTATCATTTGCTTTAACTTAAAAGAACCTTATTTCTCCATTGTGAATGACGGTTAGCTTGGCTGGAAATGAAATTCTTGTTTGGAAATGCTTTTCTTTAAGAATGATGAATACAGGCCCTCAATCTCTTCTGGCTTGTGGGGTTTCTGCTGAAAGGTTTGCTGTTAGCCTGATGGGCTTCCCTTCATAGGTGACCTGACGCTTCTCTCTAGCTGCCTTTAACAATTTTTCTTTCATTTTGACCTTGGAGAATCTGATGACAATATGCATCGGGGATAATCTTCTCTTATAGTATTTTATAGGAGCTCTCTGAATTTTCTGAATTTGATTTTGACCTCTCTAGCAAGGTTGGGGCTGTTTTCATGGATAATAGCCTGAAATGTGTTTTCCAAGTTGCTTGTTCTTTCTCTCTCTTTCAAGGACAACAGTTGGTCATAGGTTTGGTTTCTTTACATAATCCCATATTTCTTAGAAGTTTGTTTCTTTTTTTAAATTCTTTTTTTTTTTTTAAATTTTGTCTTACTGTGTTGAGTCAAAGAATCAGTCTTCAAGCTCTAAGATTCTTTCCTCAGCTTAGTCTATTCTGTTGTTAATACTTCCAATTATATTACAAAATTCTTGTAGTGAGTTTTTCAGCCTTATCAGATCAGTTTGGCTCTTTCCTGAAATAGCTATTTTGTCTTAGCTCTTGAATTGTATTACTTGATTCCTTAGATTCCTTGGATTTTGTTTCATCTTTCTTCCTGATATTGATTATCTCCATTGCCATCTACATTCTGAATCCCGTGTCTGTCATTTTACCCATTCCAGTCTGGCCAAGAACCATTGCTGAGGAACTAGTGTGGTTATTTGGAGGTAAGAAGATGCTGGCTTTTTGAATTGCCAGAGTTCTGACACTGGTTCTTTCTCATCTTTGTGGCCTGATGTTCCTATAATTTTTGAAGTTGCTGTCCTTTCCTTGGGCCGTTTTGCTTTTACATATTTGCTGCTCTTGAGGGTTTGACTATGGTATAAGTTGAGTGCAGTTGACCGGTTTCACTTCTAGATTATTTTAGTGAACCGAGTCTCAGCTCAGCACTCCAGGGCTGCATGTCCTATTTTGGGGGGACTAGGACCAGTCCCACGGCTTTGTTCTCTGGTGCCTTAAGGTTAAGGACCTCCTGCATGGAGGGGCCAACGTGTTCTCAATCCATTGGCAAAAACACTGTAATAGGGTAATGTTGGCAAAAGTGTTTTGTCAGAGTGGTGGCAGTGGGGCCTGCCCACACGCATACCCACAGGGGCAGAATGGTTGCAGCAAAGTCCATGCACACACATGAGTGCCTCTGGTGGTGGAGCAGCAATGTCTACGTGGGCATGCCAGCTAAGCAGTGATAGGAGACTACAGGCAAGTACACTCTGACAAAGCTATGGGAGGAGGCTGCAGGTGGGTACATGCTGGTGGGGACCCATCTGCAGGAGCTCTCTGGTGGTTAGGCAGGATCAGTCACCAAAGGAGCTATGGCAGTAACTTCTGTGATGTGCCCTGGTTAGGCATTTGAAGCTGCATTGCAAGTGGGTGTGGCCAGGCAGTAACCCTGGTGGAGACTGACATAGAGAGGGACACTCAAGTCAGACTGGCCACATCCCATGGGCAGGATAGCCCTGTTCTGTTCAGATCCAAGTGTCGTCAAAGTCCAAAGCCAGCTAGAGGAGCATGGTGAGCCTTGGGGGATGAGTATCTCTGGCTGTGCTCCACTGTAGACTTTCCTAAGCCAGACCCTCTGGGCTTTATGCAGGCTGGAGTACTGTCCCTGCTGACTCCCCAAACTGTTCTCCCTGACAGCTCAAATGTCCGTGGAGGCTACGGGGTTTCCTGCAGGTAGGATTCTGGAGGTCTGTGGTGAGAGTGAGCTACTCCATGCCTATTTAACTCACACCTTCCCCAGGACCCACTTGAGGTCAGGAGCAAGTTCTGGTGCTTGGCAACCTTGTGCATGGTTCCCAACTTCCTTCCCCTTCAGCTTGGGGTCTGTGTCCTCTCTCTGCGCACTCTCAATGCCTTCCTTCTAAATAGATGCTCAGAGTGCGATGGTATTCTTAACATTCTGGTCTCTTGGTGGGAGAAGCTCTTCCTGGCTGCATGTAATTAGCCATCCTGGTTCTTCCCTCCTTGACCCCAGGCTTCTTAATTTCACCTTGAACTGTCCTCCTCCTAACTTACCATACTCTAGCCATGCCAATCACCTATTCATTTTAAAAATGTGAAGTCTTTCCATCTCGGGACTTTTATATTTTCTGTTTTCTCAGTACTCTACTCTCTGTTCTTTGCATAGTTGTCTACTCCTAATCCATGAATTATAAACAAATTGATTTTTGGAGTGAGATTAACAGTAGGCCCACAGTTACATAAATACAGCATGGTATAAATTAGAGCTGGCATTTACACCTTGAGAAAAAGAAATGGACTATTAAATAAATGGTATTATGATATTTAGCTACAAAATTTGGAGAAAATATATTTTTAATGTGCTAGAAAACAGAAGACAGTATGTTTTCAAAATAGAGCCTTTTATACCCAACACAAATTACAGAAACTTTAATAACTTAACCAAACTTAAAATTCTTCTGAAAGCATATACATTTTTAAAAGGACATAAATAAAGTTAAAATGTAAGTGGCAGATCTGGAGAAAACATGTATTTTCAATGTATATGTCAAGAAAACAGTAATCTATGACCAAGATAGCCTTAACGTTCCCCTCAGCTATACTAAACTTGTAGACAGACTTCTTTCAGACTCCAGGCCCTGGTCTTCCTTTTCTCAGAGCATTTTCTGTATAAAATTTGTAAATTGTAGATTCTTTTTTTAAATTCTTTAGAAATATATGTAAATCTTTTTTTAAAAGCTTCTTGCCAGTTTTAGAATCCGGAAATGTCTTTCTCAAGGACCTGGAAACATCTTTTCAAAATATAATTATCAGGGGAGATAGTGCTCCCATCCCTCAGTTTCTATGGGTGGATAGGAGCCTAACTTCAGAGAAAAAGACGGTGCCTTGTTTCAAGTTGTATAACTTTCTCCTCTCATTTATTTAGATATAAGACAAGTTGCTTCTTTAAGGGTTAAAGCTAATTATCAAACACAGATGACCTTTGTTGTACACAATCTCCAGGGCTTGAAAAGTCTCCACCTTCTGATTTAGCACAGTTGACTTCAGACTGAGCTCTGACCTTTCTTTCTGCTATTGCAATAGTTTTAGATGAAGTCGTCCTTACATGTTTAACATAGAAGCAATTTTTGCTTTAACACTAGAAAATACAAAGAGCTGGAATAGATGAGAAAAACAGAAAGTCAAATTTTAAGTGATAAAATAAATAATATATTTGCATAATAAGAATCTAAAATGGACAATAAACACAAGAATTCTTGAACTAACTAATTATTAGGGAATCAAAAATTATGAAAAACAATAAAATATCGCACTTAACCATAATAAAATTTGTTAACAACTTAGTATTCAGGTCTTGTAAGGGCATAAATAGATTCAATTCTCATAGACTTCTTTTGGGAATGGATTTTAGCGTGTGTGTGTTTCAAGAATTTGTTGGTATCCATCAAAATGTAACATGGGTGAGCTTTTTTTGTCCTAGGAATATAATTTCTAGTTATCTGTCATAAAGAATTTTTTATTAATTAGATATTAAAATTGAAGAAAGAGATCACCTACATTTTAATGATGAAAGAAAAATTAGAAGTCTCCAGAAAAAAAACCTTTTCTAAATGGAAAAATGACTGTAAAGAAATACAGTACAGTAAATGTTAAATATGCTGAATTTAAGAAAGCGGCTTTTATTATATTCTTTACACATTTTTTGTACTTTCCATAAATTCTCCAAAGAATGCCTATTAGCTTTACAATAAAAACATTAATACATTATTATAGCAAAAATATACAATCAAATTCAAAATTGTTGATTGATTGTGGCTCACATCAAAACATAACTCTTTACTTCAGTAGAGACTGCTTGCTATTACTCTATAGTAACCTCTCAGAAATGAATGGTTCTCAGTGATTTAGCACTTTAAATATGATACTTAAGAAATAAGACATCCATTTACACTGTCCACTCCTCCTCCAGAGAAAAATAAGAGAGAGAGAGCCTACTCTAAAAATAACAATCTATCTTTTTAAGCAATAGCAAGGTCATTGCTTAAAAAGATTCTCAAACCTCACCTTTACTTCTTTTGAAGGCCCATTATTGCAGACAGGGAAGTTTCCCACCAGCATGAATAACCTCAAGCCTCGGAAATGAGTAGCATCTTTGTAAATATTGCATGTCCATTTGATGGCGCCTGGGTGTTAGTTTCATCTTTCATCTGGTTCTCTCTTCTGTGGCATAGTGATGCTTGCAGCCTGGAAAGCGCCCAGCACAATGTGGCCGCCCTGATAAATATTAAATGATGATGATGGTAATGACAGAGCAGAGTCATGTCTTTGCAACTGTATAATTCCTCCCTTATATTGCATGCCTCCTCAGACAGCTGTCACATCCTTTCTTTTAAGAGGCAGAGATTTCTTGCCAAATTAAAGCTTGAGAGGAGCACATTACATCCTCATGTCAATGTGGGAATGTAAGATGTGAATGCCTACAGCCATAGACGCCACTCAGATGCACATCTATTTGATAAATACTCTTTTAAGAGTCAATTCAGATTGACTACCTGGCCAGTTCAATCAATCATACAGAGAACTGCCCCCAGAGAGTTTGTAAGAAGCCCAGACTATTGACCAATTCGAGGAGGAAAATGTCCAGTCCATTTAAGACCTCTTAGCACATTTTAGCTGAGTACCATTAATTTTAAATTAATGTGTTTTTGAAGATTTTTAAAAATATGAAATTTAATGAAATTTTTTGAGGGAGTAAGGAGATATAATGATCAATATCAATGTCAGTTTTTGAGGAATGACTAACACTACTGAGGCAATTTGCCAGTCACTATACAAAGTACTTTTCATGTGTTTTCTTCTTTAATATTCAAAAGTCTCAAAAGGTAGACACGAATACTGTATTTTTGTATACTTGGAAAAATCAAAGCCAAGAAAAATTAAGCAGTTTGCTGCAGGCCACAAAGTAAGGAAGAGGAAGTTCATGGAGTCCAACTTAGTTCCTTTGAATCCATAGCTTTCACAAGCTTATTTGGAAACATTTCAATAACGGAAAGAACACCTTGACCATAACGTTTACTCACATGCATTTTAAAAGTGTAGAATAAGTATCTTTTGTTCAAGGTCTAATAAGAAATAAGCATAACAGAAAACTAAGAAAAATTCCAAGTTTATGCACTCTGAGCTAGAAATTCTACTTCTTACAAACCATTCAAAAAATGGTAATTCTATTCAAATTACAACAGAGCAGTTTTCTTATCTCCCAACAGATAAGAAAATGGCCATGTCCAGTAACAAAGGAATGGCTTAAAACCACAGGTGAAATATTTTTTAAAAGAATACAGCACAGAATAAACTTTAAGTTTTTTTTTTTTAAGTTTTAATTTTTGTGGGCACATAGTATAAGTGTATATATTTATGGGGTACATGAAATATTTTGATACAGAAATGCAACATGGAACAATTGCATCATAAAATAATGGAGTGTCCATCCCCTCATTTATCTTTGATATTACAATCTAATTGTACTATTTTAGTTATTTCGAAATGTCCATTTAAATTACTTTGACTATAGTCAGTCTGCTGTGCTATCAAATACTCATACTACTTGTTACTTCTAACTATTTTTTTCTTTTTACGCACTAAGCATCCCTACCTCTCTCACCATCCTACTCCCCTTCGTAGGCTCCAGTAACAATCCTTCTATTCTCTATCTACATGAGTTTGATTGTTTTTATTTTTACATCCCACAAGTTAAGTGAGAAAATAGTATTTTTTTTTTCTGTGCCTGGCCCATTTCGTGTAACATAATGACCTCCATTTCCATCCATGTTGTTGCAAATGACAGGATCTCATTCTTTAGGGCTGAAGAGTATTCCATTGTGTATATGTATCACATTTTCTTTATTCATTAATCTGTTGATGAACACTTAGTTTGCTTCCAAATCTTTGCTATTTTGAATAGTGCTGGAAAAAAAAAGTGTGCAGCTATCCCCTTTATATACTGATTTCTTTTAGGTATATACTCAGCAGTGGGATTGCTGAATCACATAGTAGCTCTATTTTTGCTTTTCTGAGGAACCTCCTAACTGTTCTCCATAGTGGCTGTGCTAATACACATTCCCACCAATGATCTACAAGGGTTTCCTTGTCTTCATATCCTCTCTAGCATTTTTTATTGCCCGTCTTTTGGATATAAGCCATTTTAACTTGAGTGAGATCATATCTCATTGTAGTTTTGATTTGCATTTCTCTGATGATCAGTAATGCTGATCACCATGTCATACATTTGTTGGCAATTTGTTGGTCTTTTGAGAAACGTCTGTTCAAATCTCTTCCCCATTTTTAAACTGGATTCTTATTTATTTGTATAAAGTTGTTTGAGATCCTTATATATTCTGGTTATTAATCCTTTGTCAAATGGGTAGTTTGTGAATATTTTCTCCCATTTTGTAGTTTGTCTCTTCACTTTGTTAATTGTTTCCTTTGCTGGATGGAAGATTTTTAACCTGATGTGATTCCACCTGTCCATTTTTGCTTTGATTGCCTGTGCTTGTGTGATAATTATTGTTCAGGAAATCTTTGCCCAGATCGATGTCCTGGAGTTTCCCCAATGTTTTGTTTAGTAGTTTTGATAAGTTGATGTCTTAGATTTAAGGCTTTAATCCATTTTGACTGGAGTTTTGTATATGCCAAGAGATAGATGTCTGGTTTTATTCTTCTGCATCTGAATATCCAGTTTTCCCAGCACCAATTATTGAAAAGATAGTCCTTTCCTCAATGTATATTCTTGGCACCTTCGTCAAAAATGAGTTCACTGTGCATGTGTGGATTTGTTTCCGGGTTATCTATTCTGTTCCGTTGGTCTGTGTGTCTGTTTTTATGCTAGTACTATGCTGTGTTGGTTACTACAGCTCTGCCATGTATTTTGAAGTCAGGTAATGTTATTCTTCCTATTTTGTTCTTTTTGTTCAGGATAGCTTTGGCTATTCTGAGTCTTTTGTGCTTCCATATTACTTTTAGGATTTTTTTTTTTCTATTTCTGTAAAGAATGTCATTGTTATTTTTATAGTGATTGCATTGAATCTGTTGATTGCTTTGCATGGTATGAACATTTTAATACCATTGATTCTTCCATTATGTGAACATGAAATAGCTTTTCCATTTTGTGGTGACCCCTTCAATTTATTTCATTAACATGTTACAGTTTTCATTGTAGAGAGCTTTCCCTTCTTTGGTTAAGTTAATTTCTAGGTATTTAATTTTATTTGTGGCTATTACAAATGGGATTGCTTTTCTGTATTCTTTTTAGATTGTTCACTTTTGGCATATAGAAATACTATTGATTTTTGTACCTTAATATTGTATCCTGTAAATTAACTAAGTTTGTGTATCAATTCTAATAGTTGTTTAGTTGTTTGGGTGAAGTCTTTAGGTTTTCCAAATATAATACATCATCTGCAAAAAATCATAATTTGATGTCCATTCAAAATATAATATATCATCTGCAAAAAAAGATAATTTGATGTCTCTTCCAATGTGGTTGCCTTTTATTTCTTTCTGTTGTCTGATTGCTCTAATTAGGACTTCCAGTACTATATTGTATAACAGTGGTGACAATGGGTATCCTTGTGTTCCAGATCTTGGAGGAAAGGCTTTCAGTTTTTCCCCATTCAGTATACTAGCTGTGAGTCTGTTATATATGGCTTTTATTATGTTGAGGTAAGTTCCTTCTATACCTTGTTTTGTGAGGCTTTTTATTATGAAAGAATGTTGAATCTTATCAAATGCTTTTTCCACATCAATTGAAGTAATCATATAGTTTTTTTCTTCATTCTGTTGATATGATGTAACACATTGATTGATTTGCATATGTTGAGCCATCCTTACATCTCTGAGATAAATCCCACTTGGTCATAATGAAAGATCTTTTTAATCTACTGTTGAATTTAATTTGCTAGTATTTTGTTGAGATTTTTTGCATCAATGTTCATCAGAGAGAATGGCCTGTAGTTTTCTTTTTTTTTATATATTTCTTTGTCTGGTTTTGGTATCAAAGTAATACTGACTTTCTAGGATGAGTCTGGAATATTCTGTCCTCCTCAATTTTCAGAGTAGTTTGAGTAAGATTGGTATTAGTTCTCTAAATGTTTGTGTAAATTCAGCAGTGAAGCCATTGGGTCCTGGGCATTTGTTTACTGTGGGACTTTTTATTATGGCTTTGATCTCATTACTTGTTATTCATCTGTTCAGGTTATGAATTTCTTCATAGTTCAATATTACAATATTCAATTGTAGATGGTATGTGTCTAGGAATTAATTCATTTCCTGTAGATTTTCCAATTCATTGGCATACAGTTGCTCATAGCAGCCACTAATGTTCCTTTGAATTTCTGCAATATTCATTGTAATGTCTCCTTTTTCAGATCTGATTTTATTTATTTAGGTCTTCTCCCTTTCTTTCTTCAGTAGTCTGGCTAAAGTTTCATCAATTTTATCTTTTAAAAAATCAACTATCTTTTTTGCTTATTTTTTGTATTGTGTTTTTTAATTTAAATTTATTTATTCTGCCCTGATCTTTATTTCTACTAACATTGGATTTTGTTTGCTCTTGCTTTTCTAGTTCTTTAGATGCATAAATAGATTACTTATTTGAAGTTTTCCTTCTTTGTTGATGTAGACTCTTATAGCTATAAATTTCCCTCTTTGTATTGCTTTCACTGTATTCCATAGGTTTTGGTGTGTTGTTTCCATTATCATTTGTTTCAAATAATTTTTCAATTTTCTTCTTAATTTTCTCATTGTCCCATGGTCATTCAGGAACATATTGTTTAATTTCCACGTGTTTCTATAGTTTTCTAAATTCCTCTTCTTGTTGATATCTAGTTTTATTTAATTGTGATGAAGGAAGATGCTCATTTCATTAAAAATATTTTAAGACTGATTTTGTGACCTAACTTATTGTCTATCCTTGAGAATAATCAATATGCTGAGGAAAATAATGTGTGTTATGCAGCCTTCAGATAAAATGTTCTGTAAATATTTAGTAGGTCCATATGGTCTATAGTACAGATTAAGTCCGATATTTCTTTGTTGATTTTCTGTCTTGGACATCTGTTCAATGCTGAAAGTGGGTGTTGAAGTCTCCACTTACCATTGTGTTAAGGTCTATCTCTTTCTTTAGCTCTAATAATATTGGTTTTATGTGTCTGAGTACTCCAGTGTTGGGTGCATATGTTAATATATTTACAATCATTATATATTGTTGTTGGATTGACCCCTTTATATTCAATGACCTTCTTTGTATTTTCTTACAGTTTTTTTCTTGAAATATATTTTGTCTTATATAAGTATAGCTATTCCTGCTTTTTTTTTCTTGGTTTCCAATGGCATGGAATATTTTCTTTCATCCCTTTATTTTCAGTCTGTTTATCTTCATAGGTAAAGTGTATTTCTTGAAGGCAACAAATCATTGGGTCTTGTTTTTCTCATTTATTCCACCATTGGATGTCTTTTAATTCAAGAATTAATCTATTTTCATTTAGTGTTATTATTGACAAGTAGGGACTTACTCATGCCATTTTGTTATTTGTTTTCTGGTTGTTTTGTGGCATTCCTTCTTTTCTTCCTTCCTGTCTTCCTTTAGTGAAGATGATTTTCTCTTGGGATATAATTTAGTTTCTTGCTTTTTAATTTTTGTGTATCTATTGTATTTTTTTTTTTTTGGTTTAAGGTTACCATGGAGCTTGCAAATATATCTTATAACTCAGTATTTTAAACTGTAGACAACAACTTAAAACTGATTGCATAAACAAACAGGAATGCAAAAAGTAAACTAATAAAAACTCCACATTTTAACTTCATCCTCCCACTTTTTAAATTTTTGTTGTTTATTTTTATATCTTATTGTATTGTCTATGTCTTAAAATTTGTTGTAGTTATTCCTTTGGGTTGGTTAATCAGTTCATCTTTCTACTTAAAGAGTAGTTCACACACCACAATTACAGTGTTATAATATTCTGAGTTTTTATGTGTGCTTACTATCACCAGGAAGTTTTATACCTTCAGATAATTTCTTCTTGCTCATTAAAGACCTGCCTTTAGCATTTCTTGCAGGACAGGTTGAGTGTTGATGAAATCCCTTAGTTTTTGTTTATCTGGGAAGGTCTTTATTTCTCCTTCATGCTTGAAGAATATTTTCATCAGATATACTACTCTAGGGTAAAAGTTTTTGTTTTGTTTTGTTTTGTTTTGTTTTTTCCTTCAGCACATGTCACACCACCCTCTCCTGGCCTCTAATGTTTCCACTGAAAAGTCTACTGCGGGATGTATTGGAGCACCATTTTATGTTATTTGTTTCTTTTATCTTCTTGTTTTTAGGGTCCTTTCTTTATCCTAGACTTTTGAAAGTTTGTTTATTAGATGCCTTGAGGTATTCTTTGGAATAAATCTGCTTGGTGTTCTATAACCTTCTTGCACTTGAATGGTGGTATCTTTCTCTAGGTTTAGGAACTTCTCTGATATTATCCCTTTGAATAAACTTTCTACCCTTATCTCTTTCTTTACCTTCTCTTTAAGGCCAATAACCCTTAATTTGCCCTTTTGATGCTATGTTCTAAATCTCATAGGCATGTTTTATACTTTTTATTCTTTTCATTTGTCTCATCTGCCTGTGTATTTTCAAATAGACTTAAACTCATGAATCTTTCTTTTGTCTGATTAATTCTGCTACTGAGACTCTGATGCATTTTTCAGGATGTCAACTGCATTTTTCAACTCTAGAATTTCTGCTTGATTCTTTTTAATTATCTCAATATTTTTTGTTAAATTTATCTGATCAAATTCTGAATTTCTTCTCTGTGCTATCCTGGATTTCTGTTTCCTCAAAACAGCTGTTTTGAATTCTTCATGTGAAACGTCACATATCTGTTTCTCCAGGATTGGTCCCTGGTATCTTATTTCATTTGTTTGGTGATGTCATGTTTTTCTGGATGTCTTGATGCTTGTGGATGTTTGACAGTGTCTGGGCAGTGAAGAGTTACATATTTTTTGTAGTCTTCACAGTCTGGGTTTGTTTGTGCTCATCCTTCTTGAGAAGACTTTCTAGGTATTCAAATCGACTTGGGCCCAAAGCCCAATAATGCTGTTGTTTCTGCAGACTTACAGATGTATCCCTTTGGGGGTTTTGAATAAGATCTGGAGTAATTCTCTGGTTTACCAGGCGGAAAATGTTGTTGTTTCCCTTACTTTCTCCCAAACAAGTGAAGTCTCTCTATCTGTGCTGAACAGCCTGAAAATGGGGATGTGATGATGCAAGCACCGCTAAGGCCACCACCACAGGGACCACACTAGGCCAGCCTTGAAGACAGCATTGCACTGGGGCTTGCCCAAGCCCCACTGTAACCACTACCTGGCTACCCTCTATGTTCACTCAAGGCCCTAGAGCTCTACGATCATCAGATGGTGAAGCCAGCCAAGTTTGTGTCCTTCCCTTTAGGGTGATGAGTTACCCTAGGACCCATGTAGGTCCAAAGAGGCTGTCTGTGTGCCGGGCATTAAAGTAAAAAACCTAGAAATTTGCCTTATATTCTATTCTACTCTGGCTAAGCTGGCATTCAAACCACAATACAAAGTCCTACCTACTCTTCCTTCCCCTTTCCAGAGGCAGAGGAGCCTCGGACACTACCACCACTGGTCCAAAGGGGTTCTGCCAGGCCACTGCCAATGTTTACATAAAGGCCAAGAGCTCTTCAGTCAGCTTGTGGTGAATTCTGCAAGGGCTGGGACTAATCCTCCAGAGCATCAGGCCCCACTCTGGCCCAGAGAAGGTCCAAAAATGCTGTCCAAGAGCCTAGGCCTGGACTTGGTGACCCAAAGGGCCTACTTGTTTCTCTACCCCATTGTGGTTGAGCTGTTATCTAACTTGCAAGACAAAGTTCCCTTCACATTTCCTTCTGCTTTTCTTAAGAAGATGGAGTCTTTCACTCTAGCTGCTATAACTGGCAATGTGCTGGGTCACACCTGTAGTCAGCTTATTCCAAAGCCCAAGGCCCATGGATTACTATCTTGGTATCACTGCTGGTTATTCAGTGGGCTCTATAGTCAGCAGGTGACGAATCCTGGAGGACTAGGCCCTTCCCTGCAAGGCAACTGGCTCCTTTTTGGCCCAGGGTGTGTCTAGAAATGTGGTCCATGAGCTAGGGCTTGAAATGAGAGCTTCATGACTCTGCCTGGTGCCCTGTCTCCAGTGGCTGAGCTGGTATCCAAGATGCAAGAGAAGGTCTTCTTTATCCATTGCTCTCCTTTCCTTAAGCAGAAGGAAGCAGTAACTTTCATTGCTGCAGAGCGCACTCCTGTGGGAGGAGTGTCATAAGCACTCCCTTAGTCACCTCAGCTAGTGTCTCCTTAGGCCATGTGCCAACCTAGTCTTCTGGATCTGAGTCCAGTCCAGCATGAGGAGTTGCCTAGGAATTGTAGTCCTTATGTCCTAGATTGCCTTTCAAGTTTACCTAGAACACCAGAGCACTTTGGTCTGTGGTGGCAAGGCTTGCTAGAAATTCAAGTTTCAACTGCTGAGATGGGTGATTCCCCTCTAGCCAAGTCTTGTACAAATGCTCCCTCCATGAGTGGGCACTGACTGAGCCCAGCTTGGCTTTGCTCTACACTATGACAAGGCAACACTAAGTTCAATGTAAAATTTCCGTTTCTGTGCTCTCCCTCCCACAAGTGCACAGATTCTTCATGCCACGTGGCTGCTGCAGGGGTGGGAAGATGGGGAGAGGTAATGGTATAGATTCAAGGCTGTCTCTCTGACCCTTTTCAATGCCTCTTTCAGTATTAAGATGTGTTATGATTGTTCACTTGAGTTTTGATTCTTGTGATGGTGCTTTTCCATGTGCAGATAGTTGTTAAAAATAGGTGTTCCTGTGGGGAGGATGAGCAGTTTAGGCTTCTATTCTGTCATCTGGCTCTATGCCTCCCAGAATCAAATGAAATATTCTGCAGCCATTAAAACTGAGTATTACAAAGAAGAATAAACTCAAAATGCTGACTATAGAACAGAAAATAAGAAAAATGTGAATAAACTGGTTGACTGTGTGACATTTTCTTAAGGTGAATAGAAAAAAAAACAAAAAAAAAAATACAACCAAATGCTACAGATGATTATGTTAGGCTGTTGAGTTTATAGATTTTTTTCCTGTTTTAGTAGTGTCTAAAAACTATTTATGTTAATATAATAAAAAGAAACATTTAAAAAACGGATCCATTATCTATCTAATTAGAACAGCTTTTATATTATAAATGGTAGTCATACTAAATTAGGATAACTGAAGTTAAAATTAATCATATATATTTTTTCTTTGTCAAAGAGCTAATTCAGCAAAAAAAGTTGTAATTTATTGAGTTACTTTAAAAAAGACACTTTGCTAAATTATTAGCCAGATTTGTTTGTACAGTATGTTTTTAATCACATATTTTTAATTATACATTTACTGAATAACCATTTTTAAAGGACAGATTTTAGAAATTTGATTATAATTTATTCCATTTCTTATTTGCATAGTTTACTAGTGCTTTATGTTTTAATTAACTCACCATTACCAGCATATTGAAATTGTATTTTAGTGCACCAATGGAAAAGAAAAGGTTGTCAATTTCTGCACTTAGTCATGCTGCTATAAATTTCATTGTCTCCTTCATGAGATTAAGGAGTGTACAATCAAGACAATGATTTTAATCCACAAGTTCATGAGGCATTTCCTAAGCTTTTCTTGGTTTCTACTAAATTGCATAATAAACTAGATTGTAAAGGCAAGCTACATCATGAAGAATAATAATTATCGCCCTGTTTTGGGAATGGAAACATATTCATTTAGAAGTTCCCTTTCACAGGATGTAAGAAGGGCATGTTGTGAATCCTTGGTGTTTCCATTCAGACCTCCAGAGATGTGTCCTGGAAATTAATTGATTGGGCAATAGTGGATACAAAGGCCTTTGTGATGGTCAGGGATGGACAAAATTCCATTGTATAGTAAATCATTTTTTAAAATATTTTAACTGTTGGCCACTTCTGATGTTAATTCTTCTCTAAAACAACATCCTCAGTAAAACTTTTAAACTAGAAGTGCGTATAGGGAAAAGAGCTAATGCATGCTAGGTTTAATACCTAGGTGATGGGTTGGTAGGTGCAGCAAACCACCATGGCACATGTTTACCTACGTAACGAACCTGCACATCCTGCACATGGCCCCTGGAACTTAAAATAATAAAATCATTATAAAAATAAATGAATAAAAATAAACTGGAAGTGCTTATTTATATTAAGCGCTCACGCTATACAAGAATGTTTTATTATTCTAACTGGAAAAATAAATATAATTTTTGACTTTGCAGTGTTATCTATTCATCCATCCATCCATCTATCCACCCATCTATCTAGTCATCCACCAACCTACCCATTATTTATCTGTCTATTTAGTTTCTGTTTTCTCCCGAGTACAGTTACTTTCCCCATTCACATGTTAAAAATAAACACATTTTGTCTTTAAGAATAAAAAAGCTATAATAGTATATAGTGAAAGTTATTAACCTTTTATTCAATGTTCAAGGTACTTATTTTTAAACATTCCTTTTAAAAATCCCTGCACTAATTCATTTACTTAACTGTAATATCAAAACAATGATTTAAATATGTTTTAATTATTTCCTCTCATAATCTTTGGAACACCCATAAAAAGGGATGCTGTCTTTTAATGGGAATTTATTTTTATAAAGTAATCTTGCTTTGCTATTGTACGGCTTGACAATTAGGGTAAATAGTGCTATGAAGATAATTAACAGATGCTGAATTTTTTTTACAAACATAGTGGTCAGATTTATAATTGTATTCAGACATTTCAGACATAATAGTTTACACTATCCTATTGCTGATTTAAAATGCAATGGTTGAGATGTAGGTAAACATGAAATTGAGTTATATCAAGGTGCTGTGTGTCACTGTGCTAGCCAGGGTATCTAATGTAATTTGTCTGTTATAGGGTTTATAAAACATTCCATCTGGCACAATATGCCTCTAAGACAGAAGGTGTTGGCATATCAAAGATGCGAGTATCTCACATATGACTCTTTACCCATTTATTATTTCAGCAGAACAGAAGACAATACTTAGGAAACAGTGAAGAGATTAGCAAACTCAGACATTTGATTCAGATATAAATTTGAGGACCGCTGTGTCCATAATACATCAAGATATTTTAACAGAAAGTGAGATTTTTGTCTTAAAGCTAAAACCAAATATATCACAGGTACTTTTTCTTTTGTTCATGAAAATCGTACCTTTTACTTTGCTTGGCTGGTTTTTATTTTAAAAGCAAATTTTCATTTTAAGAGCAAATTTTCAGCCACAGTCTGAGAAAGAGAAACACTCCACTAGAGACAAGCTTTCTCATTACAAACAAAAGAATCACTTAGATGGTTGCTGATTGCATTTTATGGATCTTTTAACAAATTACAGGGACTGCTACCTTACCATGCATTCCCACTGCTGTTTAACATGGATCATTTTTGTTTGTTTGCTTGCAGTAACACTCAGGTAATGAGATACAGAACAGAAAAAAAGATGCCATCATTTCATTAAAAGAGAAAATAGTTAAATGCCGTATTTTTCATACTGGGAATAATGGAGATGCTGAAACTAATAGTACATTCACATTCTCAATAATATCTATTCTGTAATCATCATTATTTGAGAAGATACCATGTAGGATCCAAATCCTATGTGGATGCTATAATTATCCATTTTATCTAGGAGGAAATTCAGGCTAAGAGAGGTTAAGCAATTACTCAAGCTTGGCTTTAACCCCAATAATGTTTGGCTTCAAATCCCATGTTCCTTCCCTTGAGATTCCCTCAAGATGGAATATTACTGGAAGAAGTCACACTGTAGGAGTACTAGAATAATATATGATTTAAAATAGCCTAAATCCATTAGAGGTCCAGGGGTTTTCCTGAATAGATTATTAAATCATACTTCCCTGAATTGAAATGTGAAAAATTTATCTAACACAAATTCAGTTACCTTACCTCTTAAATGCATTCCAACAGACAGGTGCCTCTAGCATTTCTCTTCTGACTGAACTGAAATTCCTTCCACTCCAAGACACTGTATTTCCATGTCTGTTTAAAACCTAAACAGAACACATTCCACGGTGACTTCATTTTTCTGCCTACCCAAATGTTTCCCTTTTTAAACATTTCTCTTACTGACAAAATGGTATTAAGATAATAAACTTTGATAAACTTTGTGTTCTCCCTCGTTTTGGTTTTTTATGTGTTTTTCACTATCAATGCCTCCCATTTGTCACCAACTACATTTCACAGAAACATAGCTTCTTTTTCAGAACTACAGGGAAAAAAGAAAATAACCTTCCATTTCAAATAGTTTTTTAAATGCATTTTTTTCCTCATAGGTCTTTCCTTGACATCATCTCTAATCATCTTGCTACCTATAGCACATAAGATTTTACCCAGTAAAAACAATAATAAAAATATCTTACACAATCAGAACACTATTCCTTATGCACAACTGCCTTAATCTATTTCTCTGAAATAGTGGTTTCAGCAGCTTCTCACATCAATGAAAATTGAATGTCATGACCTTTCTCTTTCTTCACAAATTAACGAGTTAACCCCCAACCATATAACTGGCTATCTTAATATCTCTGTATGTCTGTTGTTTAATCTTCTGTAAGATAAACTCAACCTGCCTCTTCAAGCATTACAAAGACACACACACACACACATACATACATACATATATACCTATGTATGTATATGTGTACATATGTATATATGCACATATATGTATACCTACATTGTATACCTATGTATATACATATATGCTTATGTATCCATATATACCTATATAGACACCTATGTATACACACATATATATACATCTATGTAGACACATAACATGTACATATACAAATATATACATAGGTACATGTATGTGTGTACATATATATATACACATACACATACCTGCATGCTCTTTCCAGTCAATACACACCAACATAAGTCACTAGTGCTATAATTTCTAACACCATAGATTCGCTTACCTTTTCTTATATTTTATAGAAATTGAGTTGTACAATGTGCACTGTTTTATATCTGGCTTCTTTCTCTCAACATAATAATTTTGAGATTAATTGATGATTTACACAAATGATTTGCTCATTTTTATTGCTGAGAATGGTCTATCATATGAACATACTATAATTTCTCTATTCATTTACCTGTTGATGGATATGTGGATTGTTTCCAGTTACTGCACATTATTAATTTTAATGTGTGAAGATTTTTCTTATTGAATTTTTTCAAAAGACCTGGAAAAGTTGCTTTGCTTCTTTACTTTCCTCCTACCAGGAACATGCATTTCATTACTCTCTGTTAGGTCACACAACTCTCTTCTGCTAGACTGCAAATGTCTTGAGGGAAATGATTGTATCCTTTTCTCTTTCTGCCTTTTTCTGCTGTCCAGCACATGATTCATTTATGATCTCAGCCAGTAAGCATTAGCTAAACTAAATGTTGTCAAATCACTATTGAAGGCAGCTCTTTATTAAAAAAAAAAAAAAAAAAAAAAAACGTAAGATTTTATGTTTAATATAAAAAAGGTTTTTAAAGATGTTTGTTTTCTTTACTTACACATTTTTATTCAAAACACATTTTTTCTGTGATGTTGTTAATGTATTTATTTTTTCAATAAATTTGTATTTTTATTTAAATTTAATTTATTTATTTTTAGTTGACAAATAATAGTCATGTATATTTATGGAGTAAAATGTGATATATATTTTTAATTTTGTTTTAAGTTTGAGGTTATACGTGCAGGTTTGTTACATAGGTAAATTTGTGTCATGGGTGTTTGTTGCACAAATTATTTCATCACCCAGGTATTAAGCCTAGTATCTATCAGTTATTTCATCATGTAGCTCCCTCTTATAAATGAGAATATGTGGTGTTTGGTTTTCTGTACCTGTATTAGCTCATTAAGGATAATGGCTTCCAACTTTATCCATGTTCCTGCAAAGAACATGATCTCATTCTTTTTTATGGCTGCATAGTATTCCATGATGTATGTATACCACACTTTTTATCCAGTCTATCATTGATGATCATTTAGGTTGATCCCATGTCTTTGCTATTGTGAATAGTGCTTCAGTGAACATAAGCATGCATGTGTCTCCCATTCTGTAGACTGTTTACTCTGTTGATAAGTGTTTTTTTGTTTGTTTGTTTTTGTGTTTTTGTTTTTTGCTGTGCAGAAGCTCTTAAATTTAATTAGATCCCATTTGTCAATTTTTGCTTTTGGTGCAGTTCCTTTTTGTGTCTTCAGAAGACAGCTCTTTCAAGAACCCCATTTTGATACAGAAAACCCATCTCTTTCATTTATAAACATCCCATGTATTCTGTCCTTTCTGTGACTTTTATTTAAGAATCTCTGTTAAGAGTCTGGATTTGTATGTTTTCCACCCACCTTAGATATCCTGGCTTGTATTTCCTTTACGATACTCCACAGGGACCTTCAAAGAGCCATTGTCCTCTGTATATTGGTGGCTGTTTCATCAGGCTAATCCCAACATATTTTTCACACACACACACACACACACACATACACACACACACACACACCATGAACACATTAGTTTTCACGTTAGGAAAGAAGGGTAGAATAATTCCTTTCATTCAGATGTATCTTTTTATAGAATTATCTCCCCAAAGGGAGATGGTAAAATATGAAGGAGTACGGAAACGTTCAGGAGCCTCTCACTCTGAGCAAAAACAACATAAATAAAAAACACTGCAATGCCCCAAACTAACTAATAATACATACATCTTTGAAACTCAAAATCTCATTATAAAATATTCACAAAATATGTTTGGAAAATCTTTCAACAAATTGAAAAATAAAACTTTCCAGCATCTGAATACAAGGGCTAACATTTTTATTCCCTCCTGATGGCATGGTATGGTAGAAATGATTGAGTCTTAGGCCACACAAACAATTCTTACATTTTATCATGACAAAGAACCTGGAGATTACGCAAACAATTCAGATTCCCAAGCCTCATGTTCAAGTATTCTAATTCAGTAAGTAAGGCACAGTAATTGAATTTTAAATCAATGTACAGGTAACTCTGATGGAAGTGTTGAAGCTTTTTCTATTCAAAATGTGGTCTGTGGACCAGCATCATTGGCATCATCTATGGGCCTTGTTAGAAATGTAGTATCTTAGGATGCTGCCTAGACCTATCAAATCAGTGTAGATTTGAGAAAATCCCTAGATAACTTTCATGACCTTTAAATTTTGAGAAGCACTACTCTCAATATTCCATACTCTTTAAGAAACACAGGAAGTAGGGGTGGCTGGCAAGATGGCCCAATAGGAACAGCTCCAGTCTGCAGATCTCAGTGAGATCAATGCAGAAGGTGGGTGATTTCTGCATTTCCAACTTCGGTACCAAGCTCATCTCATTAGGACTGGTTAGATAATGGGTGTAGTACACAGAGGGCAAGCTGAATCAGGGTGGGGCTTGGCCTCACCCAGGAAGTGCAAGGGGCCAAGGAACTCTCTCTCCTAGCCAAGGGAAGCCATGAGGGACTGTGCAGTGAGGGATGGTGCATTCCATTCCAGATATTATGCATTTCCCACGGTCTTCACAACCCACAGACCAGGAGATTCCCTCAGATGCCTACACCACCAGGGCCCTGGGTTTCAAGCACAAAACTGGGCTGCCATGAGGGCAAACACCGAGCTAACTGCAGGAGTTTTTTTTTTATACCCCAGTGGCGCCTGGAACACCAGCAAAACAGAACCATTCGCTCCCCTGGAAAGGGGGCTGAACCCAGGGAACCAAGTGGTTTAGCTTGGCTAGACCCTCCCCCACAAAGCCCAGCAAGCTAAGATCCACTGGCTTGAAATTCTCACTGCCAGCACAGCAGTCTGAAGTTGACCTGGGATGCTCGAGCATGGTGAGGAGAAGGGGGTCTGCTATTATTCAGGTTTGAGTAGGCGGTTTTCCCCTCACAGTGTAAACAAAGCCACCGGGAAGTTCAAACTGGGCAAAGCCCACAGCAGCTCAGCAAAGCCACTGTAGCCAGACTGCCTCTCTAGATTCCTCCTCTCTGGGCAGGGCATCTCTGAAAGAAAGGCAGCAGCCCCAGTGAGGGGCTTATAGATAAAACTCCCATCTCCCTGGTAAAGAGCACCTGAGGGAAGGGGCAGCTGTGGGCACAGCTTCAGCAGAATTAAATGTTCCTGCCTGCTGGCTCTGAAAAGAGCAACAGATTTCCCAGCACAGTGCTCGAGCTCTGCTAAGGGAAAGACTGCCTTCGTAAGTGGGTCCCTGAGCCCTGTGCCTCCAGACTGTGGTCGACAGACACCTCCCAGCAGTGGTCAACAGACACCTCATACAAGAAAGCTCTGGCTGGCATCTGGCGGATGCCTCTCTGGGATGAAACTTCCAGAGAAAGTAACAGGCAGCAATCTTTGCTGTTCTGCAGCCTTTGCTGGTGATACCCAGGCTAACAGGGTCTGGAGTGGACCTCCAGCAAACTCCAGCAGACCTGAAGCAGAGGGTCCTGACTATTAGAAGGAAAACTAACAAAAAGAAAGGAATAGTATGAATGTGAACAAAAAGGATGTCCACATAAAAACTGCATCTGAAGGTCATCAGCATCAAAGACCAAAGATAGATTAATCCACAAAGATGAGGAAAACCCAGCACAAAAAGGCTGCAAATTCCAAAAACCGGAATGCCTCTTCTCCTCCAAAGTATCACATCACCTCACCAGCAAGGGAACAAAACTGGATGAAGAATGAGTTTGATGAGTTGACGTAAGTTGGCTTCAGAAGGTGGGTAATAACAAACTCCTCTGAGCTAAAGTAGCATGTTCGACCCCAATGCAAGGAAGCTAAGAACCTTGACAAAAGCTTAGAGGAATTGCTAACTAGTATAACCAGTTTAGAGAAGAACATAAATAACCTGATGGAGTTGAAAAACACAGCATGAGAACTAGATGAAGCATACACAAGCATCAATAGTTGAATATATCAAGCAGAAGAAAGGATATCAAAAATTGAAGATCAACTTAATGAAATAAAGTGTAAAGACAAGATTAGAGAAAAAAGAATGAAAAGGAACAAACAAAGCTTCCAAGAAACATGGGACTATGTGAAAACACCAAACCTATGTTTGATTAGTGTACCTGAAAGTGATGGGGAAAATGGAACCAAGTTGGAAAATACTCTTCAGGATATTATCCAGGAGAACTTCCCCAACCTAGCAAGACAGGCCAACATTCAAATTCAGGAAATACAGAGACTACCACAAAGATAATCCTTGTGAAGAGCAATCCCAAGACACATAATAGTCAGATTATCCAAGGTTGAAATGAAGGAAAGAATATTAAGGGCAGCCAGAGAGAAAGGTCTGGTTACCCACAAAGGGAAGCCAATCAGACTAACAGCGGATCTCTCTGTAGAAGCCCTACAAGCCAGAAGGGAGTAGGGGTCAATATTCAACATTTTTAAAGAAAAAATTTTCAACCCAGAATTTCATATCCAGCCAAACTAAGCTTCATAAGCGAAGAAGAAATAAAATCCTTCACAGATAGCAAATGCTGAGAGATTCTGTCACCACCTGGCTGCCTTATAAGAGCTCCTGAAGGAAGCACTTAATATGGAAAGGAAAAACCGGTGCCATTGACTGCAAAAACATACCAAATTGTAAAGATCATCGACACTATGAAGAAACTGTATCAACTAACAGACACAGTAACCAGCTAGCATCATAATGACAGGATCAAATTCATACATAACAATACTAACCTTAAATGTAACTGGGCTAAATGCCCCGATTAAAAGACACAGACTGGCAAATTGGATTAAGAGTCAAGACCCATCAGTGTGCTGTATTCAAGAGACTCTAACGTGCAAAAACATATAGGCTCAAAATAAATCGTTGGAGGAACATTTACCAAGCAAATGGAAAGAAAAAAAAAAAAAAAGCAGAGGTTGCAATCCTAGTCTCTGATAAAACAGACTTTAAACCAACAAAGATCAAAAACAACAAAGAAGAACGCTACATAATGGTAAAGGGATCAATGCAATAAGAAGAGCTAACTGTGCTAAATAGATATGCACCCAATACAGGAGCACACACATTCATAAAGCAAGTTCTTAGAGACCTACAAAGAGACTTAGATACCCACACAATAATAGTGGGAGACTTTAACACCCCACTGCCCATTTTAGACAGATCAATGAGAGAAAATTAACAAGGAAATTCAGGACTTGAACTCAGCTCTGGACCAAGCAGACCTAATAGATATCTACAGAACTTTCCACCCCAAATCAACAGAATATGCATTCTTCTCAGCACCACATCACACTATTTCTAAAATTGACCACATAATTGGAAGTAAAACACTCCTCAGCAAATGCAAAAGAATGGAAATAATAACGAACAGTCTCTCAGACTACAGGGCAATCAAATTAAAACTCAGGATTAAGAAACTCACTCAAAACGGCACAACCACATGGAAACTGAACAGCCTGCTCCTGAATGACTACTGGGTAAATAGCGAAATAAAGGCAGAAATAAGGAAGTTCTTTGAAATCAATGATGACAAAGACACAATGTACCAGAATCTCTGGGACACAGCTAAAGCAGTGTTTAGAGGGAAATTTATGGCATTAAATGCTCACAGGAGAAATCAAGAAAGATGTAAAATTGATACCCTAACATCACAATTAAAAGAACTAGAGAAGCAAGAACAAATGAATTCAAAAATCCAGCAGAAGATAAGAAATAACTAAGATCAGAGCAGAACTGAAGGAGATAGAGATATGAAAACCCTTCAAAAAATCAATGAATCCAGGAGCTGGTTTTTTGAAAAGATTAACAAAATAGATAGAACACTAGCCAGACTAATAAAGAAGAAAAGAGAGAAGAATCAAATAGACATGATAAAAATTGATAAAGGGGATATCACCATGGATCCCACAGAAATGCAAATTACCATCAGAGAATACTATAAACACCTCTGTGCAAATAAACTGGAAAATCTAGAAGAAATGGATAAATTCCTGGACACATACACCCTCCCAAGACTAAACCAGGAAGTAGTAGAATCCCTGAACTGACAAATAACAAGTTGTAAAATTGAGGCAGTAATTAATAGTCTACCAACCAAAAAGGCCCAGGACCGGAAGGACTCACAGATGAATTTATCAGAGGTACAAAGAGGAGCTGGTACCATTCCTTCTGAAAGTATTCCAAAAAATAGAAAAAGGGGGACTCCTCCCTAACTCATTTCATGGAGACCAGGATCGTCCTGATACCAAAACCTGGCAGAGACACAACAAAAAAAGGAAAATTTCAGGCCAATATCCCTGATGAACATCAATGCGAAAATCCTCAATAAAATACTGGCAAACAGAATCCGGCAGCACATCAAAAAGCTTATCCACCACGATCAAGTCAGCTTCATCCCTGGGATGCAAGGCTGGTTGCAAATCAATAAACAATAAACATAATCCATCACATGAACAGAATGAATGATAAAAACCACATGATTATCTCAATAGATTCAGAAAACGCCTTCGATAAAATTCAACACCCTTCATGGTAAAAACTCTCAATAAACTAGGTATTGATGGAACATATCTCAAAATAATAAGAGCTATTTATGACAAACCCACAGCCAATATCATACTGAATGGGCCGAAGCTGGAAGCATTCCCTTTGAAAACTGGCACAAGACAAGGATGCCCTCTCTCACCACTCTTACTCAACATGCTGTTGGAAGTTCTGGCCAGGGCAATCAGGTAAGAGAAAGAAATAAAGGGTGTTCAAATAGGAAGAGAGGGAATCAAATTGTCTCTGTTTGCAGATGACATGATTGTATATTTAGAAAACCCCACTGTCTCAGCCCAAAATCTCCTTAAGCTGATAAGCAACTTCAGCAAAGTCTCAGGATACAAAATCAATGTGCAAAAATCACAAGCATTTCTATATACCAATAATAGAGAGCCAAATCATGAGTGAACTCCCATTCACAATTGCTATAAAGAGAATAAAATACCTAGGAATACAACTTACAAGGGATATGAAGGACCTCTTCAAGGAGAACTACAAACCAGTGCTCAAGGAAATCAGAGAGGACACAAACAAAGGGAAAAACATTCCATGCTCATAGATAGGAAGAATCAATCTTGTGAAAACGGCCATACCGCCCAAAGTAATTGATAGATTCAATGCTATCCCCATCAAGGTACCATTGACTTTCTTCACATAATTAGAAAAAACTACTTTTAATTTCATATGAAACCAAAAAACCACCCATACAGCCAAGACAATCCTAAGCAAAAGGAACAAAGCTGGAGGCATCATGCTACCTGACTTCAAACTATACTACAAGGCTACAGTAACCAAAACAGCATGGTACTGGTATCAAAACAGATATATAGACCAATGGGTCAGAACAAAAGTCTCAGAAATAACGCCACACATCTACAGCCATCTGATCTTTGACAAACCTGACAAAAACAAGCAATGAGGAAAGGATTCACCATTTAATAAATGGTGTTGGGAAAATTGGCTAGCCATATGCAGAAAACTGAAACTGGACCCCCTCTTTATACCATAAACATAAGTTAAACTTTTTAAAATGTTTTAAGATAGCTACTAGAAAATTTAAAATTACACATGTGGCTTTGCCATCGTTTGAATGTGTTTCTCAAATTTCATGTTGGAAACTTAATCCCCAGTGCAATCATGTTGAGAGGTGGGACTTTAAAAAGTATAGGTCATGAGGACTCTGTTCCCATGAATGGATTAATGCCATTATCTCGGGAGTCGGTTCATTATTGAGAGAGACTTTGTTATAAAAGTCAGTTGGGGCCCCTCTTATTCTCTCACTCTTTGTTCCCTTTTTGCCTCTATCGTAGGATGACACACTAAAAAGGCTTCACATGATAGCAGCTCTTTGATCTTGGACTTCTCAACCTCCTGAGCTGTAAGAAATAAATTTCTGTCCCTTATACACTACCCAGTCTCAGGTATTCTGTTACAGCAACACAAAACACATTATGACAAGCTCACATTTGTGGTCCATTGTATTTCTATGGGACACCACTAAGGTATAAAACAAGAATGATAAGATTTCAAATAGTCTCTCTTTTCTATGTTCCATTTTTTAAAAGTTTGCATGACTTTAAGGAGAGGACAAAGACCCTGTTTCTCATAAGGAAAAGTGATTAGAATGCAATGGAAAAATCCTTGATGTAGTTTTGAGGATATAGCTCTCTTACTCCCTTTTTAATGTAGACAATCCCTAATAATGATGAACCAAATATCTGTACTTCAGGAATAATGCATCCATATAAGCACTTAGTTTTAACCAAAGAGTCCTATTTCAACTCAGAAAAATGACATTTTTTTTCTATTTTCAATTTACTGGTCACTGTCATTTTTGAAAGATAATTTTAAAAATACTGTTCACTCTCAGTTTCTATGTATGGGCAGAGTCCACCCCTATAGGTTCAAGTATTGATTGTTATGAAGAATCCAGAAGACAATTCTAAATTGTCCAAACACTAATTTCCAAATCCACAAAAATATTTTTTTAACCTGTGGATGTTCATTATTGCATTTCTTTTGTAACATTGTCAGAAATCAGTGGAACATATTTGTATGTCTATTTTTATGCCCTCTATTCTGTTCCACGCAGTCTTGCCATACAGTAAATTTTGCAATCAACTATACAATAAATCTTGAAATAATAAAAACTAGTATCTCCCATTTCATTTTTCTTTTAAATTTGTTTTAGTTATTCTAGCTACATGACCTGCTCATACACATTTTAGAATGAATTTATCCATATTTATCAAAACTCTTGCTGGAATTTTTGTAGGAATTTCTGTAAATTTGTGTAACAATTTGCAGAAATTAACATTCTTATTATGTGGTGCTTTCCAATTCATGAGAACAGTATGCTTCTTTATTTATCAAAATACCTTAAAATTTCTCACATCAGCATTGTCATTTCAGCAACCTTATTTTGTTAGATTTACACCTATTTCATTTTATTTTGAATGATTGTAAATAGCATTTTTTAAAATTTTGCATTCGTGTGTTTATTGCTAGTATATGGAAAAACAGTTGATTTCTCATACATCAGAAGCTTGTCTTATATTCTGTGGCCCTGTTGAATTCACTTATTGGTTCTAGGAACTTTTTTTGTATATTCTCCATTATATTCTACATAGACCATCATGTCATCTTCAAATAGGGACAGTTTTATTTCTTTCTTTCTAAACTGTGTTCCTTTCATTTTCCTTTTCTGTCTTATTGCACTGGCTAGAATTTCCAACACTAAGAGTAGTGACGTAGATAGCTTTGAGTCTCAGGATCTATAGCCAGTCTACTTTCTTCTCTTTATCTTTCAGAGTGTTCTTATGTTTGACCTATATATAATATCTAGGATTTTTAGTTATACCCAGTAGAAAGAATAGGGAAAAGTATGTCTACTCTGTCTTCCCAGAAGCAAAGGATTTTCTCTACTGATTCTGTTATTCTTCTCCATCCTGCAAGGAGAGCAGAATACTTTAAAGGTTATATGTTTTGCCCTAAGCTCTGCTTGTGGACACCTGTGGATGCTCTCACAAGCAGAGTGGAGGGCTGATGTGGAACTCAAGGCATCCCTAGTTTCTTGCTAGCCTCCCTCTCTCTGACCCACTTTGCCGTTTTAAAACCACACATTGTCTTTTATAACAAGCTACTCCAGATACTTAATTAGAGAGGCACAAAGAAATAAAGGCACATAGGGCTGTTTTCTGACAGCATCCATCATTTGTAGAAAGCTTTTAGATTTTTCCTCTTGTAGGACTTCTAATTATCACAAGGAACTAAAAATTACCATGAGTCATTTGAGATACAGGGTCAGCCAGCCCATCCACCTGTACGGTGGGAGGCCTGACTTTATTAGCTCTAACCAGTCTTGATAAATGAATGTCAAGACAGCCCAGAATTCTTTTTATAAAAGAAGCCATGTGGCATTACTTAGCAGGTTAGTCACTTATTCTTACCAAGTTGTCACTGGGTTTGATTTGCAGTGCAGCTGGCTAATAGAGACAACAGCAAAGGAAAAGAGGCAAAGAAACAAAAAGGTGACATGGAGACTGTCAGTCAGAGGAGACTTAAGCGTGGGAAAGAGGATCCCCTGGCCTTTAAATTGGAAGAAATCAATACTGGCAATATATGAGTAGAAAAGGATGAGGAGGACATATTGGGCCATGCACTTACTCCTCAGCATTCTCATCTTCAAACAGGGATCGTAATGTTTTCTCTGATTATCTCTAAGGATATTTGCAAGGCTAAAATAAGGTACAGTGTTGAGAATAACTCTGCTCTTCCAAGAATAAGTGAATATAAATTTCTCAAAATTGTCAACATGGCCTTTATCAATGACTCCATCATCTATGTCCTTTTTGCTCCCCATATTTCTTCCCCTTATATTTCCATTCAGGCTATCAAAAAGAAAGTGGAGAGAGGAAGATGTCAGTATCCATGGGGTACAGTGGAGTAGGCCTTGTGATACCTATTTTCTTTCTTTCATCATCAGCTTTGCTGGCATGAGAGTGAAAGAAAATGGAGAAGATGGAAATCTGAAGAAGAGATGGAGGTTAAGACAGGAACTTTTACTCACTTAAGAAATATGCATTAGTCACTTACTGTATGGCAGCCTCTATGCTAGACTTTAAAACTTAAAAGTATATAGCCCAGTCCTCAACAGGATTCCTATGTAGAGGGATAGAAAATGAAGCAAATAATTATTATATAATATAAGCATTATGAAAGAGATTTTTGCAAGTATTTTTGGACATTTGGCACTCCTAACTCTGCTGAGGTCCTCAGGAAAGGAAGAATTCACAGAGGTGAGCACTTTCAAGCATGCACAGGGTTTAATAAAAGAATGACAAGGGAATACTGGATGCAGGAAAGATGAAGAGAAAACTTTGTAGCATCAAAGATTTGAAGTGAAAACAGCAGGATATAATTTACCAATAGCAAGGAAACCACTTTTTTAAAGTGAGAGGAAAAACAGATACAACCAATACAATTTGAAAGCAAGAGAAAGTTTCATGTGTTTCAAGTTATCATAAAAAGTTTGGTCTTCAGGGGGTCCTTTTTATCTTAACAACATTTTATTTAGGAACAAGACTTCTCTCCACTTGTCTCTTTTCTTGAAGCATCAGAGGCTTTATCACTGAGATAGAAGAATAAAACTCTTTTGTCTTTTGATTCCTTCACATAAATAGATCATGCAAGGCACTTGATGCCATGTAGACTCACTTATTTTCTTACTGCATTTTATAGGCCATAAGCCCTGGAATTCTCTCGCAAGTATAAAAAGGCAGAATAGGGGAAGATCAAGAAGTCATTGTTGAAAGTGAATAGCATCAAAGGAGTGATATCTATTCTTGCATTTGCACATGTTAAATGCACTTAGGAGCCTTGTCCAGAATCTCTAATCACTGATCACAAACTCAAGGTCCATTTCTGTACGCAGGAAATAGATGTATTCATGTTGTACACAGAGCTTTTTAGAATCTTATAACTTTGCCCATTTATATTATCTTTATATATTGCTTCTCTGTAAAAATCAGAAGACCTGGTTTCTAGGTGCACATTTCTGCATAAAACTATGGACAGAGGATGAGGAGCTATCGCTTTCTTCTGTTTACCATATCTCCATCTCTCTCTATTTCTTACACCTGGCTAGATTCTTCCATTTACTTTTTTTCCTGACTCCAATAGAATTGCAATTTATGAATCTTTCTATAAATAAAGCTATTTCATATATAAATCCCTTGATTTTGGTGATATATCTTATTTTGGGTTTACCCAAATGCAACATCCAATGGTATGCTGGTGTCAGCGCATACCAGTTTGTATATCCTTTTCCAATTCCTTGTTCAGTAACTCCAATTTGGCAGTTTGAAATTGTCCAAGATAGGAATATTTGCAACACAAAAATTGAGAAATGTTGTAAACCATTACTTTTTATGTCCCTGAGAGCCTGTTGTTAAACATGTACCAGGACCCCAGTAATAACATCTGCACTCAATATGTCACAATTTAGCATAAAAACCTCTGAATATTCTTCCATTTCTAAACTTACCGAGATTTCACTTCACCAGAATGATTCCATGAGGCTTTCTCTGAAATAGTGATTGCCTTTGATTTATTTTTATCTTCCCTTTATCTTTTATATTTGTTTTTCCAAAAATAAATATATGGTATTTTTATATAAGTATTTTATTGTCTTTCGATTATCTGAAGTCTCAAGAGAAAAAGAATACATTGGAAAATGAAAGTGTGTTCTGCTATCATAATATTATGTTCGACATTGAAATAATAATACTCTGTTGGGTTAACATGCCCTTTTTAGATGGCAGTAATAAGGAATTCAAGTTTAACTATTAATGAATGAAATAAGGTCTATTCAACCTAGCAAAAGAGTGAGGGTCAGTTTAAATACCTGAATTTTAATATTATTTGTGTCATTCATTCTGAAATTTCAGGCCACTGAAATGGTCCCCTTTTATAATGTCTAATTCAATAAATAGGTAATATTGCCCCCTATTTACTACCAAGAGATATGGTAGAACACCATTAAGGCAATTGAATTTTTGAGAAGACAGGTGCCTTATAAGTAGCAAACATTGTTATTCATATTCAGGAATGTTGCCAACTCCCATAGATTTCCTTGTGATTATTTGCCATTTTCCAGTAAGTAACATTTTAATATCTGATGTCATTTAATCATAAAAGAGGTATATTAAACTAGAAAAAAAGAAAAGAAAACCAAACACTTGGAACTATATATACATTGTATTCTATCATGTCCTGTAATTTAAAATTCAGAACAACAGTGGTATAATTTGAGCCTATTTAAGGATACCCTGTCATTTAGCATAAAATAAGAACGTGGGAAATAGGGGAGGAAAACCTAAGACAACATTTCTACATCTACAATTTGATCCTTTAAGTCACAATATTATACCACTCAAACAGATATGCTAATTCCTGGGTTAAAACAAGTTATTTTGCATGTAATGTGGATTCCATCTTCTTAAATATCTGTTATTATCTATCTGTTTAATCTGTTTATTGTGACACACATACACAGATATATGCACATACCCACACATACATGTGTCTCCTCTGCAACAAGGAATATACAAAAACAGGTTATTTATGGTATCTCATTTGATTCTGATGACCATTCTATGTGCTTTATAAAATTAATTCTACTTTATAGATGATAGAATTATAGCTCAGAAATGTCCAGACTTTGTTTTACGTGAGATACTTAAATACAGAAATGTTATGCACCAAAACACTTTCTTAACTTTGTCATGGCTTGGAACACAATACTCCCAAGTATAGTACTTTGGTATGCTGAGTACTTTGAACTGGATACTAGAAGAGTCTCGGAAGCAAGGTGTCTCAGCCTTTTTTTTTCTCCCAAAACAAATTACAGAAGACAAAATTCCTCCTGCCCGAGGTTCACAGAAACTGGAACTCTTCTTCCCAGTGAAAGCCATAAAACCTAAAATGGTCACTCTGTAAAATTCTTCCTTCTTCCCTGAAGACTTTCACGTGACAAGCGTTCTACCCCATATCCAGAGGAAAGGAAAGCTACACAGAGAGGCCAAGAAGAATCTAAACGGCCTTTCTGAAGACTCCTATGGCACATAAAACTTTGATTAAATAAATATGTTGCTGTTTTCTCTTGTTAAGCTGTCTTTTGTTATATGAGTATTGGCCGTGACATTTGTGATGAGTGAGGAAAGGTATCATATCTTTCTGCCCCTACAACCATTATGCTACATTATCTTTCTCCTAGAATTTTGTTTTAAGAAGATGGCTCATGAAGAAATGTTTTCTGTGATATAATATGCTTGGAAAATTATACATATAATCCCTTCACCCTTGGATAATCAGAAATAATATTAACATTAAAAGCTATGTAAAATTCTATAATTTACTTAAAATCTGTTTATCTTTGTATAATTCACCATATTCTAGACTTATGTGGCTTTCAAATATTTATTGAAGAACATTATCAACTTATGATGCAGCTTGTACTCCATAGAACATAACTGAATATGATGAGCTAGAGAAAATATCATAGTCCCACATTTCCCTGCTTTTTCATAGTAAGTTTATAATTTTACTAAAATACCCGCTTGTTTGCTCATAAAAGCATTTTATGTTTACTGTGGATTCTAAGTAGAATTTATAGAGATAATGCCTTAGGGTTAAGTCTGTTGTGAAAAAGATGATTGACTGCTGATCTGGAGAATTCCAAATCACTCGTAATTTATAGGTATCAATAAATCAATTTCTAGCTATCTAAATAAATTGAGATTTTTCACTCTATAAAGGCATATTATTGGGTGAGAATTGCTTTCTTTCTTTTTTTTTTTTTACTTCACCGTTTTATAACTTACTGGATCATAAGTTCCATGAGGGAAGAGACTATGTTATCTTATTCACTAGAGTATATCCAGTATCATTCCTGGAACATTAGAAGTGACCAAATAAATATTTGTTAACTAAAGGTCTTAAATGACTAGAAAACTGAAAATTTTTTTAATGGAATTTATTCTCAAAACTAATCCCTGCCATTAGAATCCTGGATAGTGCTTGTCCTTGGGGTGGGGTGGGGAGTAGTGGCTGGAAGGAAATGAATGGGGACTTCTGGGGTTCTTGCAGTGTTTGTTGTCTGGCCTTTGTGTTGGTTATTCAAGGGTGCTCAATGTGTGAAAATCCATCAGGCTGCACATTTTCTGTATGTTTATTTTACTCCAGTAATATTCAGGGAAATCTATAAGATTCTAAAGTCACCTATGTTTTGCTCCATTTCTTCAGTTCATTCTAAATTTATCAGGTCTTATCACTACTTGGCAACAAGAATTCATCATCAAAAATTGATGATTACAATTTCATTTGTGTGAGCCATCCCTAGATGGACCTTAAAAGGGCAAAATATACTATAATTGCAGAAGTCTTGGGCTTTCTATCCCATTTTAGAAAGGTTTTTTGATTATATATTAGATTGGTGCCAAAGGTATTGCAGTTTTTGCCATTACTTTCAATGACAAAAACCATAATTACTTTTGCACCAAATGCTTCTCTAAGTGCTGGAGATGAGATTAAAGGCCTAGAATCGACAAAGAAAGTAACCTACATTGTTATTAGATTTGAACTCTGTGGTTTACACGCATCACCTAATTTAGTCCATCCAACAGTTTGAGGTGGGCATTGATATAGTTTGAATGTTCCCTCCAAATCTCATGTTGAAATGTAATCCCCAGTGTTCGAGATGGGGCCTGTTGGAAGGTGATTGGATCGTGGGGGTTGATTTCTCATGAATGGTTTAGCACCATCCCCTTGGTGCTGTCCTCATGATAGTGAGTGGGTTCTCACAAGATCTGTTTGTTTAAAAGTGTGTGGCACTTCCCTCCTTGCTTGCTCTTGCTTCCACTTTTGCCAAGTAAGTCACCTGCACTTTGTTTGCCTTCTGCCATGATTGTAAGCTTCCTGAGGCCTCGCCATAAGCTGAGCAAATGTTAGCACCATGCTTCCTGTAAAGCCAGCAGACCTGTGGGCCAATTAAACCTCTTTTCTCTGTAAATTACCCAGCTTCAGGTGTTTCTTTATAGCAATGCAAGAATGGCCTAATACAAGTATTGCCTGTATCATAGATGGGGCTACTAAGGCCCAAACTACTAAGCTAATTGGTCCAAATTCATAGGGCAAACATAAAATTGAACCCAGACTCTCTAGTTAAGTCCAAACCTTTTCTGAATTCTGTACTACCATAGGATTAACTTTTCTCTAGTGAGATAACTATCTATCTTGGTTTAAAAAGAAATAAAACAGAAAAACATCCATAGTTCATCACAGACAAATTGGACTCCAATATACCATAATCCTAAGAGTTCAATTTGCTTCCAGTACCAATGTTTAACATCCATGAATTCCATGGATTTTACTTTTTCTAAACTGTTTTAGTGACCCTTAATAAAAATAAGCATACACCTTTGTGTGAGCTTCTGAATGTGTTGATATAAACACAAATAATATATATGCACGTGAATATAAAATAGAGATAATATATTCATAATTATTAGTCAATAAGTATATATTCTGTGAATTTTTTGAAATGATATTTAATCTTCCAAATTATACATACAAAATTTAGTGGAACATTCAACATCTCATTTTCTGTTTAACAATTACAATAGCATATATTTGATTTAATATATGTAAAATTTTGTTTGCCAGAATGGTACAATAAGTTTGGAAGAGAAGTAGGTTACATAGAATGTAGTTAACTTCACATTTGCCCCAAACAGAAAGTAGAGCAATTAAAATAAGAGAAAAATTTTAATTTCCTTATAATATATTTGGTTAAGGCCTTATAAATGCAAGAGATTTTATCAGGAAAAATCTAAAAGTAACTTATTTAGATTGTGTTTCAGCTGCCTTGCAAATGTGTAGCAGAAATCTGAAACTACTTGGTGCAAGTTTTCTACTTTTCTTTTTTAAAAAAATATTGTCATTTACATGTTGGGTAATATTACAAAAATTGGGAGAAATCAGTCAACTCCAAAAGGTTCATTTAGTTTCTGACAATATTTCTCACACTTGCAGTGAACTATGCGGAAAAAGTGCCTTGATTAGCATGCACCATTAATCATTTAGGTGAAAGAAAAGGGGCCTTTCATTTTCCATGAGCAGAAAAACAGTGGCAAATGAAGACAAAGTCAGATGATGATGAGTAGTTTACTTATCTCCTGGAATAAAGTCTGATTTGAGAAAAAATATTGTGATTTCAGGGGCATTCATTTATGATTATTGAAGCCATTTATTCTGTGTGGCACACAAATATATCATTTGTCTAAATGTATTGGGTGTTGCTTTTTTTATTTACCCTTGTTATTTATTTATTTTTCCATTGTTCAAAGAGAATGTGATGCTTTTAAATCTAAAAAAAAAAAAAAAAAAATTAATGGAAATTTTGGATATTCTGTTTCTCCAAAGGACTCTTCAGAGGTAATTTGCCTGCTGCCAATAGAGAAAATTGTCATAGTCATTATGTGAAAGGTGAAAAACCTGATTACTTAATAGCAAAAAAAAAAAAAAAAAAGCTGTTTAAATAGAATTCTAAATTTAGCCTTTGAGTGGAGAGGATTAAGATTGAAATGAATACATAAGCGGTGATAGATCAGGTAGTTCTTATAAAATTATAGGAGTACCCATCACAAAAAGACATTTGATTTGAGCATCAGTCAGGATACAGTCAGGAGACAGAAACCATTGAGTAAACTGAATGGGAAATTTTAACACAAAGATTTATTATATGGCCACAGAGATTAACTGCTAATTTCTTCACTAGCAGGGGTCAAGGAAACTCTGGGATAATGAAAACTCCACGAGTAAAGAAAACTATGGTAAAGAAAACTCTAAAGAATTCAAGAACAAGGAAGTTAGGAAGCAGCCATGACCTCTAGGGCTAAGACATAGTACTAAGAAAGAAATACACTGGGAGGATCTACCCCAGCCCCTAACCAAGGTTGAGATTCAAATCTTGTTTAAAAAGGTGGCTTTTGCACACTGAATAGCAGAGAATTTTGTTGGAGGTGCTGTAGGCTAGGCCTACAAGGCAGAAAACTGGCTGGTAGGGTGCTGGTGAGAGCCACTGAAAAGCTACTCTTATGGGCACCACTAAAACTCACCAGGAAACGACCCTCTGGGAACCACTGAAATCCGTTTGCAGATGAGTGCCAGTGTCATTTGTAGGTAAGTGCCAGTGAGTATCTTGCACATCAGCCAAGTGCTGCATGAGGAGGAAGAATAAAGGACACTAGAAGCAGAAATAAAGTCATTTCCTCCTCCTGCAGGGTCTCTCCGGTGCCATCTACTAACAAAGCTTAACATTGTTCCAGCTGCAAGGAAGAAATATTTACAAGGTCCATCGACAGTATCACAAAGCAGGGCAAAAATGCATGGTTTGGAGATAAGAGGAAATAAATCAGTAACTTGCACAAGCTTCAAGCATGAGAACACATTTGCATATTTGTTTGAATGCACATGCAAATCAGTATAACATATAGACTCTACAAAAGTACTTCAAGTTACCAAAATTAAGATTGTCAATTCTAACTATAGATGAGTAAGATTACATCTTCTCCAAAACTTTAATCTAATTTATTTGGCAAATATTTACTGAGCTAATTATATATTTAGTCCAAGTTATCTGAGGCATATAAGTAAAAAATGCCTCCCTAAACCAACATAATTATTCTATATTCCTGCAAATGCTTTCAAAATCCACTAAGTTGGACAAGTTAATAAACTAGAAATTATTATTAAAACATAGCCTCAATCACAATATCAAAACAACAAACAAATACTGTCAATTTATTTTTATTTTTATTTTTTTTGAGACGGAGTCTTGCTCTGTCGCCCAGGCTGGAGTGCTGTGGCCGGATCTCGGCTCACTGCAAGCTCCGCCTCCCGGGTTCCCGCCATTCTCCTGCCTCAGCCTCCCGAGTAGCTGGGACTACAGGCGCCCGCCACCTCGCCCGGCTAGTTTTTTGTGTTTTTTAGTAGAGACGGGGTTTCACCATGTTAGCCAGGATGGTCTCGATCTCCTGACCTCGTGATCCGCCCGTCTCGGCCTCCCAAAGTGCTGGGATTACAGGCTTGAGCCACCGCGCCCGGCCCAAATACTGTCAATTTAAAAAACCCTACATATTTCTCTAGTAATTGATTCTTTTCTGTCTCCAACAGAACAAGACATCATTATCTTTTTCTTCTAAAATTTCAGTAGGTTATCAAGTGATTTTTTAAAATTTCAAATATCATCCATTTCTGTGTATTCTTTCTTCTTTTGTAAAAAAAGATATTTTTAAATTATGAAATATGTTTTATCTATAGAAGAGTTTTAACACACATTATAACACATTATAATTAATATATAATAGTACCAAATATGGGCACATACTATAAAAAAATAATAAAATGAACACGAATGTGACTATCCTGCATTAGACCATTACCAACACCATCGAAAGGCTCTAAGTAACCCTGCCAAAATTGTCCTCCTTGGCCACCGCTCTTGCCAGAAGTTACCACTTTTTAGAACGTTGTGTTAATAATTAACCATTGCAATAGATATATCTATATCTCTGAACAAGCAATTGCTCAGCTGCATTTTTTTTTTTTTCTTAGAGAAAGGGTCTTGCTCTATTGCTCAGGCTGGAGTGCAGTGGCATGAACATGTTAACAGTTCACCGCAGCCTGAAACTCCCAGGCTCAAGTGATCCTCCAGTCTCAGCATCTCAAGTAGCTGGGACTACAGGCATGCACTACCACACCTGGCTAATTTTTTCAGCTGCATTTTAAAAAACTTTATATAAGTAAAATCATGCTTTTGATTACTTAAACTTTTGTTGATAAAGTTACTAAAAACGATTTTCATTGCCATATGGTTTTCTCTTGTGACTATTCCATGCTTTATGTGTTTGCTTTACTGCTGAAGGACTTCGAGTTATTTCTAGTTTTGTTTTGTTTTTTCGTCTGTTAAAAATAACAATATAACAAATATATATATATATTCTGGTACCTGTGTGTAATAGCTTCTTTTCGACAAATGATGGATTACAGATTCAGCACATTTTCAATCAGTAGTGTATAGTATTATCATTGCTTTACATATTTATGGACACTAAGAATGACTGAATTTTTAATTTTTGCTAACTTTGTGCCTGAATTGGTAACTTTTTGAGTACTATTCTGAATTATTCTTATTACTAATGAGGTTGCCCACTATTCCATATGTTTAATTGCAAATCTATACTTTTTCTTTTGTGAAGAGGTTTTTCAAGTCCTTCACTCATTTGAAAAATTAAATTTCTATCTCATCTTACTGGTGTGTAGCAATCATTTCTAAATTCTGGAAACAAATATTTTTTCAGGTACATGTGTTGCAAATGTCTTCTCCCATTAAATGGCTTTTCTTTATATTATTTTGATGCTGCACTTCAATTAGCAGACATTCTTTTTTTTGGTGGAGGGGCCAGGATCTCATTCTTTCACCCAGGTTGGAGTGCAGTGGCTTGATCTCAGCTCACTGCAACCTCTGCCTCCCAGGCTCAAGCCATCCTCCCACCTCAGCCTCCTGAGTAGCTGGGACTGCAGCTGCACACAACCACACTCAGCTAATTTTGTATTTTTATGTAATAAAATACATAAAAAATATATGTAGAGTTTTTATGGTATTAGGTCTAACATTTAAGTCTCTAATCCATCTTGAATTAATTTTTGTATAAGGAGTAAGGAAAGGATCCAGTTTCAGCTTTCTACTTATGGCTAGCCAATTTTCCCAGCACCATTTATTAAATAGGGAATCCTTTCCCCATTTCTTGTTTCTCTCAGGTTTGTCAAAGATCCGATGGCTGTAGATGTGTGGTATTATTTCTGAGGACTCTGTTCTGTTCCATTGGTCTATATCTCTGTTTTGGTACCAGTACCATTGCTGTTTTGGTTACTGTAGCCTTGTAGTATAGTTTGAAGTCAGGTAGCGTGATGCCTCCAGCTTTGTTCTTTTGACTTAGGATTGTCTTGGAGATGCGGGCTCTTTTTTGGTTCCATATGAACTTTAAAGCCGTTTTTTCCAATTCTGTGAAGAAACTCATTGGTAGCTTGATGGGGATGGCATTGAATCTATAAATTACCTTGGGCAGTATGGCCATTTTCATGATATTGATTCTTCCTATCCATGAGCATGGTATGTTCTTCCATTTGTTTGTGTCCTCTTTTATTTCACTGAGCAGTGGTTTGTAGTTCTCCTTGAAGAGGTCCTTTACATCCCTTGTAAGTTGGATTCCTAGGTATTTTATTCTCTTTGAAGCAATTCTGAATAGAAGTTCATTCATGATTTGGCTCTCTGTTTGTCTGTTACTGGTGTATACGAATGCTTGTGATTTTTGCACATTAATTTTGTATCCTGAGACTTTGCTGAAGTTGCTTATCAGCTTAAGGAGATTTTGGGCTGAGACAATGGGATTTTCTAAATATACAATCATGTCATCTGCAAAGAGGGACAATTTGACTTCTTCTTTTCCTAACTGAATACCCTTGATTTCTTTCTCTTGCCTGATTGCCCTAGCCAGAACTTCCAACACTATGGTAGTACCATTCAGGACATAGGCATGGGCAAAGACTTCCTGTCTAAAACACCAAAAGTAACGGCAGCAAAAGCCAAATTGACAAATGGGATCTAATTAAACTAAAGAGCTTCTGCACAGCAAAAGAAACTACCATCCTACAGAACAGGCAGCCTACAGAATGGGAGAAAATTTTTGCAATCTACTCATCTGACAAAGGGCTAATATCCAGAACCTACAAAGCACTCAAACAAATTTACAAGAAAAAAACAAACAACCCCATCAAAAAGTGGGCAAAGGATATGAACAGACATTTCTCAAAAGAAGACATTCATACAGCCAACAGACACATGAAAAAATGCTCATCATCACTGGCCATCAGAGAAACGCAAATCAAAACCACAATGAGATACCATCTCACACCAGTTAGAATGGNACTTGGACTCGGGAAGGGGAACATCACACACCGGGGCCTATCATGGGGAGGGGGGAGAGGGGAGGGATTGCATTGGGAGTTATACCTGATGTAAATGACGAGTTGATGGGTGCTGACGAGTTGATGGGTGCAGCAGAGCAACATGGCACAAGTATACATATGTAACAAACCTGCACGTTATGCACATGTACCCCAGAACTTAAAGTATAATAATAATAAAAAATAAATAAATTTAAAAAAATAAATAAATAAATAAATAAATAAATAAAAATTAAAAATATATATATATGTAGAGATGGGGTTTTGCCATGTTGCCCAGGCTGGTCTCAGAACTCCCAGGCTCAAGTGATCCACCCACCTCAGCCTCCCAAAGTGCTCAGATTACAGGTCTGAGCTGCTGCACACAGCCAGGCATTCATAATTTTAATGTAGTAAATTTTCTCAATTATTTTCTTTGGATACTTTATGCCTTTTTTTTCTTGTTTAGGAAATCCTACTCTCTCTCTCTCTCTATATATATATATATATATATTTTATATATATATAACTCTCTCTATATATATATTTTTATATATATATAACTCTCTATATATAACTGTCTCTCTCTATATATATATATATATTTTCAGATGGGGGTCTCTCTCTGTTGCCCAGGCTAGAGTGCAATGGCATGATCTGGGCTCACTGCAAGCTCCACCTCCTGGGTTCATGCCATTCTCCCACCTCAGCCTCCCGAGTAGCTAGGACTACAGGCACCTGCCACCATGCCCAGCTAATTTTTTGTATTTTTAGTAGAGACAGGGTTTCACTGTGTTAGCCAGGGTGGTCTCGATCTCCTGACCTCGTGATCCGCCCGCCTCAGCCTCCCAAAGTGCTGGGATTACAGGCGTGAGCCACTGCACCGGGACGGAAATCCTACAATGTTTAAAGTCTACCTCAAATTCTCTATTTTCTTCTAAAAGTCTAAAAAATCTACTTTTAAAATTTAAATCTTTGATGAAGTTGAAACTGAATTCTGTATATAATATTAGAAATATTTTATAACTTTCCTTTCCATGTACATAACAAATTGTTGCAACACTATATTTTGAATATTTTAGCATTTTCCTGCTGATTTGCACTGTCAGCCATATTATAAAACATGTTGCCATGTTTGAACCTTTTTCTGGGCTCTCTCCATCCCTTTGATCTATTCCATACTTATATCACAACTATTTTAATTAATATCAAAAAAATCTTTCCTGTTGATTCTCTACAGCAGCGTTTTGGCTCCTCTTAGCTCTTTGCTATTCCTTAAATCTTTTAGAGTCAGTTCTTTGAAATACACATTACATTTTGCTTTGCAGTTTTATCAAATCGATGAAGGAAAGTCGATTCATCAAATCGATTTAAGGAAAATTAGCAATTCTGTTATATTGGGTTTTTACTCCAAAACATCATATGTTTTAAATGACTTAATAAAGTTACATGTATTTTACCTCAAGGTCTTGCATATTTTTGTTATGTTTATTCATTCAATATGAATTTTGTTTCACTATTATAAATGACATTTGAATTTCATTTCCTGGTGTTTGATAATATATAAAGATGCAATTGATTTTTATATTAATTTTGTATTTAGCAAAGTTTCTAAACTCTTGCATCATTTTAATTTTTTTTCTTTTTTTTAGACAAAGTCTCACTCTTGTCGCCCAGGCTGGAGTGCAGTGGTGTGATCTCAGTTCACTGCAACCTCCCCTTTCCAGGTTCAAGCGATTCTCCTGCCTCAGTCTCCTGAGTAACTGGGATTACAGGTGCCCACCACCACATCCAGCTATTTTTGTACTTTCCATAAAGATGGGGTTTCCCCATGTTGGCCAGGCTGTTCTTGAACTCCTGACCTGAGGTGATTCATCTGCCTCCACCTCCCAAAGTGCTGAGATTACAGGTGTGAGCCACCACACCTGGCCTATTTTAAATATTTTATTTGTAGATTCCTTTGGGCTTCTATATTGACAAGCACATCACTTGCAAATAATGACAGTCTTGCATCTTCCTTTCCAACTATTCAAGTTGTGTATTTCTTTTTCTTTTCTTATTGTACAGGCTAGTACCTTCCACAAAATGTTGGATAAAAATAGCTATAGTGGTGGGTTGCCCATTTTCTCTCTTTTTTTTTTTTTTTTTTTTTTTGACAAGGTCTCACTCTGTGATCCAGGCTAGAATGCAGTGGTGCCATTATAGCTCACTGAACTTCCTGGGCTGAGAAGTCCTTTCGCCTCAGGCATCCGAGTAGCTTCGACTACAAGCACATACCAGCACTGCTATTTTTTTTTTTTTTTTGTACAGATGAGGTCTCACTAAATTGTCCAGGCTGATCTGGAATTCCTGAGCTCAAGTAATCCTCCCACCTTGGCCTCCAAAAGTGCTAGAATTATAGTCACGAGCCACCATAACCATCCTTGCTTATTATTTTAATGAAAAAATTTTGAGTTTTCAACATTGCTTGTATTATCTTTTTGTAGAGTGTCATTAAGCAAGTGTCTATGTATTTGCTCACATTGAAGCCCTTGTTTATTGCTTTTAGTTCTGTATTTCAATTCATTTAGAATATGAAAACAGATATTTTATATTCTACATCTGATAATTCCAACATCTGCAGTATTTGATTTTCTGATTGTTCAGTTCATTATTTCTGTTGATTTTTTCTCGAGTGGCTTATTTCCCCATGTGTTTCGTGATTATGTTTTATTTTGAATTTTGGTTCTATGGAAGGTGGCCTGCAGTCACATTTTTCAGTGTGATTTTCCTGGGAGGAGCTGAGAATGTTTCTGGTAAGCTATGGGATAATTACAACCCAAATTTCAACTTGGGTTTTTTAGATAGTGTAGATTTTAGTCACATATTTTGGTCATCTTAAGGATTCTCAGGGGACACATATTTTTCTATCTGTAGCCACACATCCAAAGGGCAGAGATGTGAGTATACCTCAAATGTAGTAGATTTTTTTTTTCTAGTTCATCCTTCAAGGATTCTGTCTTTATGTAGGTATTCCAACGATTCCCCACTGTGCTTAGATATATTGACCTGTGCATGGATCTCTAAGACTCACCCTCAGGGGTGTTAAGAATTGGCCTATATCTTTAAGGACATATGGGGCTCTCCATTTCATTTTCTCTTATGAATCTGCAATTTTATTTTAGCATTGGAGAAAGTCTCTTACTTTCCCATAAGCTCAGACATGCTTTAAAAGTTTTAAATAAGTTATAAAGCAGTTTAGTTCCCTGAACCAGGAGGAATTTTTCTATGGTTAACTAGTTTGTCATATTGCTAGACATGAAATTTTCCCACTCAAAACTGCTAGAATGAGTCTATAAAGATGAAAATCTGATATGCCACATGAGTTCCCTGCTTAAAATCCCTTGGTGACTTCACATTGTTCACGTTGTCCTCATTCTGAGTTAATCTACCTCCTACCCACCTAACCTTTGATCACGATTCTTGCATTCTCTCTCTTTTTGAACCACCCTGGTCTTCTATTGACATCTTGATTGTGACTTGCTTTTTCCTACAACAGGTCCTTCACATATAAGCTTCATGATTGTCATTCCTCTCTTCCGTATTAATCTAGATATCTTCTATTTACCCTTTGGAGTTCAATTGACCATTAGTTCAAAGAGCTCCCTTGATTATTCTCCCAAACCTAACCCAAAACAAACCAGGTCCCTGTTATATGACTTCATTATTATCTGTCATTCTTCCTAAGTAATTAATAACTGTGTATATTTTAAGAATATAAGCTCTATGATTGCAGACTCTATGTTTGCTGTTTTCATGCTGCATTTCTAGCATCTCATACAATCATTTGCAGATGCTAAGCAGTGAATATTTTTTTTAAGAAATAGTTTGAGCCTGATCCGGGGACCATTAGTTTTCAAATTTAAACCAATATCATACATCATATACAATAACAAGGATTATGCCTTCAATTAGACAGAATAGTACTGAAGAAAATAACAAATAATATTTAAAAAATAAGGAATTGGGACATGAATAGAATTAGAAACATCACAACGTAAAAGGGAACAATATGAAGATAGAATTTGGCCCAATGGTTGTCTTTGGTAGTGTGAACACGGGGGATACATATATTTTTATATCTTACTCTCCCAAATAATTTAATAGGCATGTTACCTTAATTTAAAAAGAAATCAGTCATTTCATTTTCCTCTAGAAAATATTACACTGTACCTAAACTATATGTGTGTATGTTTATATATGTATATATTTTTTAAACACTCTAAAACAAGGTTCTTCAATCAATTTATTGGATGTAGCTTATTGTCTTGCTAGTTTGGGTCATAAAGTTCTTATGTAACTTATAAAAATTCTTCTTGGCATAATGGTAAATTTTTTTTTCTGAGTTAGTAAAATTGGAGAATAACTCTTTGATATTTATACTCAAATACTTCTATATGGTATAAAGTTGTGGTAGAAAGAAATTATAGGTCAGGAGTTTCAGACTAGCCTGGCCAACATGGTGAAACCCCATCTCTACTAAAAATACAAAAATTAGCACGTGCCTGTAATCCCAGCTACTCTAGAAACTGAGGTAGGAGAATCAATTGAACCTGGGAGGTGGAAGTTGCATCAGTTGAGATGGTGCCATTGCACTCCAGCCTGAGCCACATGGAGAGACTTTGACTAAAAAAATATATATATGTATGTATATGTATATATAGATATATATCTCTGTGTGTGTGTGTGTGTGTGTGTATCACCTTTGGGTCAGAAAATTTCAGTTCCTATAGCCTATCTTCCTGCGTTTAGTTCAGGTCAACAAATACCTCTTGAGGACTTTTTTTGGTGCTACTTGCTACAGGAAAACATAAGTAAGTTACAATTCTTGTTTAATGGAAATAGTTTCTAAAATAGAAGTATAAACAAAGCCCCATATTGCAAGAAAGATAACTTGGTTTACTGAGAGGTTGGGTGGTCATGCAAATCTTCATAGTCATACTAAAATATAATTTCATTATTTTACATGACTCTGTATGCATTGATTCAGATTAAAGTTCTTAATGGTATTTGTATCCTGAAGCTGCGAGTATAATTCTTATAGCTGCGTTTCCTCCTTATGACCTCATTTGCAGCAGCAAGTTAACAAAAAACAAAACAAAACAACAACAAAAAACCCCAGAAAACTATACCTAGCCCTTTCTAGTTTAGAAGATGAATTTTTTAAAATGAGAACCCCAACTGAATTAGTGCTGTGTAACACTGTGATAGCAGGGATTTGTTCAGCTATAGCAGATATTTGTTCTCAGAATTATCTTGCCCAATTATCTTCTATTCTCTTTATGACTCTAATGCCATAACCTGCCTGCCTTAAGAGTGTCTTTCAGCTCCTTTCATAAAATTGATCAGTTTATGATGCCTTCATAAAGTCAAAAAATGTCCACCTATTCCTAAGTGCTGGAATAGATTTTATTATTTATTTCCTACTAGTTGACTTACAGGCCACTTCCTTCATCATAAAACTAGCATTTTAATGTTCAGCATTATACGATTGCCTTATTTACCTGAGTCAGGTAATATAAATAATTTTATTTGCACAGTGCTATGGTATGGAGATGGTTTGTTCCCACCAAACTCATGTTGAATTTGATCCCCAATGTGATGGAATTGGGAGGTGGGCCTAAAGAAAGGCATTTGGGGTATTAGGATGGATTCCTAATCAGTGACTTGGTGCCATGCTCTTCTCATTATAGGAAGTTACTTTTTGCTCTGGTGAGACTGGATTAGTTCTTGTGAGAGTGGATTCCTTCCTGCATCAGTAGGTTGTTATAATGCAGGATGCCCCTTGGATTTTGCTTCTTCATACATGCTCATTTCCCCTTGACCTTCTCCCATTTGTGACACAGCACAAAAGCCCTCATCAGAAGTTACGTAGGCACTGGCACCATTCTCCTTGAATTTCCCAGCGTGCAGAACCATGATCTACATAAGCTACTTTTCCTTATAAATTACCCAGCCTCAGATACTCTGTTATAGCAACACAAAACAGACTAAGACACATAGCTTTTGCATCCATTAAGGGTTCAAAACAGTTCAATAGAAAACAAAATAAAGAGGGGCTGCAGTAGAGTGACACATGTTGCAGAAACAATTTAATTTACAACAGAATGGTAGAATATCGTTTGATTGAGGGAAAAAATACATCACTCAGAGCACATGAAGAAAATGCATTATGTTGAAAAAGAATCTATTTATATCTAAAGTAAAGTGTTAAAAAATGAGTAGAATTATAACATATCAGCACTACATGAAGGCAGGGTAAATGGAGTATGTATGTGTATTTTATATAGATCCAGAAATTGAAGGAGGATTAAAATCATTTATCATGTGCTAAGTCACTTCATGTGTATTTTTTTCCCCTCATCCTTCTCATCAAATTCTACAGTGGGGACATTATTTCCAAATAAGCTATACCATTGATTAGAGAGATTACAAAGTATACTAAAGATTATTTTCTTCACAGGTAAAAAACTATCAGAACTCAAAACAAGGCCTGCCCAATCCCTGGCGGTGTGTTTCTTCTGTAACCTGAGATGCTTTCCATTTATTATTACTCTGAAATAGAATGCTATCCCTCCCCTAGCCCCCTAGCCCTTGACAGGCCCCGGTGTGTGATAGTCCCTTCCTTGCATTAGGAGGGATACCTATTAGCATTAGGAGAAATACCTAATGTTGATGACGGGTTGATGGGTGCAGCAAACCACAATGGGACGTGTATACCTATGTAACAAACCTGCATGTCCTGCACATGTATCCCAGAACTTAAAGTATAAAAAAGAAAGTTTAATTTAATAGTAAATTTTATGTAAAAGAACATATTCACAATATTATTTTAACGTGTAATCCATATACAAATACTAGTGATAGATTTTACATTCTTATAATAAGTGCTTAATATCTAGTGTATATTTTAAACTTGCAATGCATTCAGTTCAGACTACCTTTATTTCACGTGTCCAATAGCCACTAGCTAATGATTCTTACATTGGATAGAGCATCTTGGAGAATAAATAAATGGCACAGGTTTTCTTTATTCAAAAGGACTTCATGTACTGATATTACAACAATATTTCTGTGGTCTGCTCACAACCATGTTTATGCTGCCTTATTAATCTTATATACTAGAATATACTATTTAATAGTAATATACAATTGCATATTCCAGCTTGGTTTATGTCTTCATTATATATTTATTTGTTTTTGCAACTAAAACTTGAATATAACTGCCTGGAAAATCAAGCACAAACTGAAACATTTTGCAGTAGTTCAATAGTCATAATCAGTAACATTCATCACAAAGAAAAAGATATGCTCTTGAACATTTTTTGAGTCCTCCTAAAAGACGTATAAAAGTAAGCAAGGTCTGCAACTGAAGTAAGAATTTATGAATAATCATTCATTTCAGAAACAAACTGTTTAACTACTTTTTAGAAGGAATTTCAGGACAAGGGAATAATCTATTTGAAGTCCCCTAACATTTAGAAAATGTAATCATTTTGCCTATGTAAATAAAACAAATGGCTAAAGCCAAAAAGTATTCTGTATTGAATTTTATTTTCTTTGGTCTTCTTTACTTTATCTATCATTATTTTACTCATCTCTTGACATATTGCCCTAGTAGTCAAAAAATCTAATCACTTCCTCCCACCTCCAAGTCTACCATCCTTTTCTGAGCCACTATCATTTTCTGTCTGGAGTACTAAAATAGCCCTTTGAACACTCCCTCTTTCTACCTGTGCTTCTCTACCATCTATTCTGAACATAACACCCCAAAAAAACTTTTTAAAATATGTCAGATTATGTAATTTCTCTGCTAAGACTCAACAATAGCTTTCACGTTCTCTCTCAGAGTAAACACAACAGCCCATCAAACTGTACATGCCTCTGCCCCTCCATCACCTCTGAGACTTCAGCTCCTACAGTTCCTCCCAACTGTCACCATCCTCCAATCACATGGGTCTCAGTGGTGTTTTGGAACAAATCTACAAACTCCATCTTTGGATTATATGTTCTAGCTATTCCCCCTGCCTGGAATGCTCTTTCCCTAATATCTACATGGCTATTTCTCAACTTCCCTAATTCTTTCCTTACTTTCACATTTTCAATGAAGTCTGCCTTGGCCACCATATTTTTAATTGCAAACTGACTCTATCCTTTCATCCAACCACAATCCTAATCCCACTTTCCTCCCTTTGTCTACCTCTATCTCTCTGTCTCTGTCTCTCTCTTTTGTAACACTTTCATTTCACATGCTATATAATTTACTGGTTGATTATATCTATTTTATTTTCTGCTTCAGTACATTAGAATGTAAACTCCACCAGGGAAGGGGTATTTGTTTTCTTTTAGTATCCCCTCCAAGTTAATGGATGAGTTTTTATTTTTATATTTCCATATGGTAGAATATTAAATTTTAGCCTTTATTCTTCACACTTCATCTTCCTTTATCCTGCTTTATACTTACTATGTATCACTTATATATTGTTTATCACTCTTTAAGAGGCTGTTTACTTTAGTTAGCCATTTTGTTTAATGTTCCTACTCTCAGCTGAATATATGTTCCCTGGCAGCTTTATTCTGAAAAAAAAAAAAAAAAAAAAAGGAATTTGTCTGCTTTGTTCACTGCCGTATCTCCATACCTAACAAAATGTAGAGGTGCCATGGTAGTCAATGTATACTCATTGAATATATAAATGAGTTTGAGGTTAGTAATTTTACACTTCAGGGAGCTACCTGGTGCATTTGAACTGCAGATTAATATCAAGAGAACTTTCACTTCTGTGTGAAATCCAGAAGATGTACACTTCATAGTCCATTCTATGTCATTCATTATATTCTTACCAATGAGTACTTGACTTTTCACCAAAACTGTGCATACATACACTCGGCAAGGAAAAAATAACTCAATTTGTCATCTTTGATTAATAAATTGAGGATGTTTTTATTAAGGCATAATTCATCAGGTGATGTGGAACCGGAGTCACTTCTAAATTATTGAGATAGTCTATAAAGTAGGAGAAATACAAACAGGATAGGGCAAGGATTAACAAGAGATAATGTATCATGCATATACAGAAATAATCACTTTTTAGAAAAATGATTATTTTTCAGATAAACCTCTTGGGTCATGGCCTATCAATGCTAACTGCATTATTCAGTTAGTTAGGTATCTAGCAATAATTTACGTGTATTTGAAGCCAAAGCTTTTCTGCAAGGTTGAGGGTGCAGCATGTGTGGGTGCTAGTAAGGAGAAACAGGCTGCTCCAGTATGGACATTCTTAGCGGACACTGTATTTTTTAAGGCTACTTAAACCATTTTACAGTAATAGCAACAGATGTGAATAAATAAACTTGAAATAATTATGTGGAGTCTCATTTGGTACTTTTGCTTCAAGCTAGTTGTTTTGGTTTTTTCTATATTTATTTATAGCTGGAAAGCTCCGTCTCATACATTACAAACTGGATGGGATGATATTATTAAATGTTTGACTGCCATATTTTAGATGTCAGTAATCACACTATGTATTGGATAATTAGAAGATTAAGAGGATACAGGTTTTGCTGAAAACTTCAGGGTGCTTTCAAAATTAAATGTGTACAATATTTAATTTGTTACTAAGTACATCATTTTGAAAATGTTCTCCAAAAATAAATATCCTGAAATCAATTATATGTTACCCAATATATCTCTGTTTTCTTCATCATGGGCTCTTTCATGCAAAGCCTGGATTTAGACACAAAGAATACTATAAAGCTCATTATCTATTAAATATAATTCAAAAATTTCAAATTCTTAATTCTAAAATGTAAAAATTGGTTGAAAAACAATGAGTGTTTGGTTAAATATTTAGATGATTACTTTTTTTTCCGGTTCACATTTGGCATAGACTCAAAGTCAAAGTCACCCAGATTAATAGACAGAAAATTTGGGGCTTTGGGGCTGGAGGAATTAAATATGGTGAATCTGAGTGGCCAGTGTGGCTTCCTGTAAATGAAAGTATTACCATGTCAATATTATTGATCAATTGATTTGCCATCACATAAAATTATCATCTGTGTGCTTGAAATATGTGTGCTCCAAATGTATTGTACAAGTTTGAATACAAATAAAAATGGAAAGCAATATCAGCTGTTTACATCTTTTACCCATTACTTCGTTGCTGCAGATGGCTTAGAGACCATATAACATACAGGAGTAAACCAAGCAAAAAAGGAATCTAAAAAGTATACACTAAAAAATAAGCAAAGCAAAAGAATATAGATTCTAAAATAGGAAAAATTATTATTAGTGTTCTATTATTATTACTATTAATTCTATATTAATTAGGAGAAGAATTTAGCAGAATCTCTTTCAGTTGTGATTTTTTTTTGTAATTTTGTTTGTCTTTGCTTAAATTAGTCTTTAAGTCATTAGAGCTTGTCATTAAAAGAAAATGTAATTATTTTTTTGAAGTTGAAATTTTACACAACCTGAATTTCACAGCAAGATCCCACACTTAGTACATAAAATCCTAATATTAGAGTATACACTAATAATTTGTTTAAACTTTTATATATATTAATCACTGTTATATTTGGAAGTTTTTTATAGATAATTACAGACATGCCTCAAAGATATTGTGGGTTCAGTTCCAGACCACCATAATAAAGCAAATATTGCAATAAAGTGAATCACATTTTTTTTTGGTTTCCCAGGGCATATAAAAGTTATGTTTACACTATATTGTAGTCTGTTAATTGTCAAATAGCATTATATCTTTAAAAATGCACATACCCTAATATAAAAATATCCGCTTGTTTAAAAATGCTAACAATCATATGGGCCTTCAGAGAAGCATAATCTTTTTGCTAGTGGAGGCTCTTGCCTCAATGTAGATGACTGCTGGCTGATCAGGGTGGTGGTTGTTGAAGGTTTTTGAGGTAGTAATTTCTTAAAATAAGCTAACAATGAAGTTTGCCATATCAATTGATTCTTTGTATTACAAAAGATTTCTCTGTAACATTGGATTGCTGTTTGATAGAATCTGGCCCATAGTAGAACTTCTTTCAAAACTGGGATCAAGCCACTCAGTCTTCTCAAACCCTGCCACTGCTTTATCAGCTAAGTTTATGTAATATTCTAAATTCTTTCTTGTGTTTACAGCATCCTCACCAGAAGTAGATTTCATCTCAAGAAATCACTTTTTTTGCTCATGCAGAAGAAGCAACTTCTCATCTGTTCAAGTTTTATCTTGAAATTGCAATAATTCATCACATTTTCAGGATCCACTTCTAATTCTAATTATCTTGCTATTTCCATTATATATGTAGTTATTTCTTCCATTGAAGCCTTGAACTCCTTAAAGTCATCCAAAGGGGTTGAACCAATATTTTCCACACTCCTGTTAATGTTGACATTTTGACTTCCTCCTGTAAATTATGAATGTTCTTAATGACATCTAGAATAGTAAGTTCTTTCCAGAAGGTTTTACATTTACTTTGCCCAGCTCCATCAGAGGAATCACTACCTATGCAGCCATAGCCTTACAAAAGATCTTTCTGAAAAAATAAGACTTGAAAGTCAAAATTACTTATTGACCCATGGGCTACAGAATGGGTTTGTATTAGTAGGCATGAAAACAATATTTATCTTCATGTTCATCAGAGCTTCATGTTCATCAGAACTTCATTCATCTCCATTCGAGCTCTTGAGATAGCGTGCATTGCCAGTAAGCAGTAATGTTTTGAAATGAATCATTTTTCTGAGCAGTGGGTCTCAACAGTGAGCTTAAAGTGTTCAGTAAGCCATGCTATAAACAGATATGCTGTCATCCAGATTTGCTGAGTATTTATAGAGCACTGCAGAGAAGATTTAGCTTAATTCTTAAAGGCCCCAGGATTTTCAGAATGGTAAGTGAGCGTTAGCTTCAACTTAAAGTCACCAGCTGCATTCCCCCATAACAGGAGAGTTAGCTTGTATTTTGAAGCTTCAAAGCCAGGCATTGACATCTCCTATCTAGCTATGAAAGTCCCAGATGACATTTACTTCCAATAAAAAGCTGTTTCATCTACATTGAAAATCTTTTGTTTAGTGTAGTCACCTCCATCAATTATCTTTGCTAGATCTTCTGGATAACTTGTGGCTTCTACATTGGCATTTACTGCTTTACCTTGAACTTTCATGTTACAGAGAAAGCTTATTTTCTTGAATCTCAAGAACCAATTTCTGCTAGCTTTCAACTTTTTTTTGCAGCTGCCTTGCCTCTCTAAACCTTCAGAGAATTGAAGAGCGTTAGGTCCTCGCCCTGGATTAGGCTTTGTCTTAAGGGAATGTTGTGGTTGATTTGATCTTCTGTCTATACCACTAAAACTTTCTCCAGATCACCAGTGAGACTGTTTTGCTCACTTATCATTTGTGTGCTCACTGAAGTAGCACTTTTAATTTCCTTCTAAAACTTATTTTGCATTCACAACTTGGCTAACTTTGGCAAAAGAGGCCCAGCTTTCTGCCTGTCTCAGTCTTTAATATGCCTTCCTCAGCTTAATCGTTCCTAGCTTTTGACGTAAAGTGAAAGATATGTGATTATTCCCTCCAGTTGAACATTTAGACTCCATCGTAAGGTTATTAATTGGCTTAATTTCAATGTTGTGTCTCAGGAAATAGGGAGGTCCTAGGAAATGAAGAGAGACAGAGAAGGGCCAGTAGGTAGAGGAATGAGAATACACCCAATGCACATTAAGATCTCCATCCTATATGGAAGTGGTTTGTGGTACCCCAAAACAATTACAATAGTAATGTCAACAATCTCCAATCACAGATCACCATGAAAGATATAATAATAACATTAAAAGTTTGAAATATTGCTAGAACTACCTAAATATGACACAGAGACAAAAAGTGAGCATATGCTATTGAAAAAATGGCACCAGTAGTGTTGCCACACATTTTCAATTAGTGAAAAAACACAGTATCTGAGAAGTGCAATGAAGTGGAGCACAATAATACAAGGTTGGTGCACATATGAAAAAGCCTGTAAAGATTGCAACAAAACATTGGTTTTACTTTTTGACTTAGCATCACAGAAAACTAATAAGCAGCAGAATAATACTTAACCTTAGCTTGTTTTATTCTCATTTTTTTAAAGAACAGTTTTTAAAAGACAGGTTATTGGCCTAAATTTATCATTGATTTTCTCTGTTGTTCCCTAGTCACTAGAACTATTAAATAGCTATTTTATTTTATAAGTGTGATTACCACAATGATACTCATCATTAGTAGTAGTAATACTTTACATTATACCAATTATATAGAAGTTATAATATCATGTATTGTGAGTATCTTTCAGAAAGACTCTCAAGAATTTTGAGGGACAGCATATTGCTATACAGCCTTACGTTTCTTGGAATATACTATATCTTTGGTTTAGATAAGAAGCTTTAACCACAGTTAGATTGCAGTTAATTATTCAGTGGCTGCTTATCTCTTTTATGGATAATCCAAGTCCTTTGCTTTTCCTGTCATTAATGTAAAGCTCATAGTTCCTTTTCATAGAGTAGACGAGGAGATAAAGCTCAAAGTAGCCTTGGAGGCATTTTGGTATAGAAGGGAGTCAAAATTGTTAACCAAGAGGAAGACCTTGGGACAAGATTAATCAGTCACACATTAGAAGAATTTTAGGTAGTTATTTGATAGGGCAAATCAAAGGACACTTGAACAAATATAATTCCAGTGATCCAATGTATTGGTTTTCTATTGCTGTCTTGACAAATTATCACCAACATAGTAACTTAAACAACGTAAACATATTTTGCTGTAATTCTGCAGAAGTCTGACATAGGTGCTGCTCTGCTAAAATCAAGATATTCTTTCCTTTCTGGAGCCTGTAAAAAAGACTTTTCTTGCCTTTTCCAGTTGCTAAATAGTCCCACATTCCTTGGGTCTTGACCTCCTTCCTCCATCTTCAATGTCAGTAATGTAGAATCTCTGTGATTCTTCTTCTGTTATGACATCGCTCCCTCTCTGAACGCAGGTGGGAAGAGTTCTCCACTGTTAAGAACTTGTGTGCTAAAATTGGCTCACTCAGATAATCTGAGATAATATTCTTATCTCAAGACTTGTATTATTAATTGCATTTGCAAATTCCCTTTTGCCAAGTGAGGTAACATATTCATGGGTTATGGATTACTAAGGCATGAATATATTTAAGAGGTCTTTATTCTGCCTACCAGACTCAGTGGATCCCAAATTTTCGCAATGCTCTTCTTTTTACTTCCTAGGTAAAACATTAAATAATCCTACCAAAATATATATGTAATCCAAGAGTAATAGCTCTCATGTATCATTTTAAAGATACAAATTGCATCACACATAATTCTTACACAGGCTTATGAATTAGGCATTATTATTATCACCATTTTAAAGATTAAGAGAGGGAGAATAATGGCTTGAGTCAAGTTACACAGTTTTGACTGAACACAGTGGCATAACCAATGTTCTACTCCAGGTTTTCCTGGCTGTAGATTCTACCTTCTGAAAGTTTATAAGTAATTCTGAGAAATTTACACCTGGACTCAAATAGCTTTACTAGATGAAGGCTGTTAAACAGAAGGAGGAAAGAGCCCTAAAGCAGTAGTTCCCAAACGTTTGAGGGTATCAAAAGCCCCTGGGAGGTCTTGATAGAATGCAGATTGCTGAATCCCACTTAAAGAGTTTCTCATTCAGCAGATCTTAGTAGAGCCTGAGAATCTGCATTGCAGCAGCCTGATGCTGAGATTGCTGGAGTACACTCTAAGAACCACTGACATAGTGAATGAAAAGCCTGAGTTAGGGTAGGGATCTGCCTCAAATGTTTCTGGCAGAAGGTAACCTGAAGGAACGGATTGAAAGACAGAACTAAAAAATCAGATAGGAGGAGAAAGAAAGGAAAGAAGAGAGAAAAGGAAGGAAGGAAGGAAAATAAAATAGAAAAAGAAAAAAGAGAAAGAAAGTAGAGAAAAAGAAAAGAAAAAGAGAAAGAAAGAAAGAAAAGAAAGAAAGCAAGAAAGAGAGAGAGAAAGAAAGAGGAAGGAAGGGAAGAAGGAAGGAACGAAGGAAGGAAGGAAGGAAATCATAAAATGTTATAGAGTAGAGGGTATGGAAGAAAGACAACTAATAAACCCGCATCATCCCTATGAAGTAGAGCAAACTTGACCAAGGCCATTTGTTTAATTAGTGGCAGAGTTGGGACTAAAATCCAAGTTATCACAGATATGGAAAGATCATTGAAGGTAATCATCTGGTTTTAGCCTTTCCTGCGTCTGACACTGTAAATGAATTCAGTCATCTAAACGGTCTCCATTCTCATGTCAGCCGATAAGTGAAAGGCTGGCACCCCAGGTCTGTTTCACCAATTGCTTTGAAAAAAGTTCTGGAACACTTGAGGGTATAAATAAGGAATAAAATCTGGTGTTGTCCCAAATAAAGAGTAAAATATTTTTTTGAATCCATCATTTTATTAATTTGGTTTGTGTATAAAATACACCCTATTTGAACATCAGGAGGTTTTTGCTACTTTTTTCCCTCCCAAATAACAACATTTTGGAACAAGGTCTTTGTGTGCTGTTTCTCATGTTTCTCTCTAAAGCTCCCTGGCAAGGCATGTGCTAACAGCCTGGCTCCGCTGAGCATCTGGCTGGCACTAAGGCAATCCAGAGAGAGACAGAAGGACCTGCTCTTCATCATCTTTTCAGAAGGATTTAAACTTCGTGGAGCTTGGCAGGAAGTCATATCTTCGCTTCATCATTTTCTAACATTGGCATTGCTTTTGAAAACCTATTTATTGAGGTTTCTGAAATGCCTTCTCTCACACTAAGTATGGTCATCTGACCATAAGATAATCAAAAGAACCTGTGAAACATTTGGAGTCAAATGTATGACATGCCTTAAAATTGAGGCAAAGAGGGAAAGTGAGATGAGGCAGATGTAAGAGCTACAGCTTATGCACTGCATTTCTAGATGTCAGCAATGTTGAAATATGAAGCTTAAAGCAAATGCAGATCAGCAAAGGCTTGGAATAGAAATAACACTCTATTTCCTGGGATGATTCATTCAAAGAAGCTATTTATTGCATACATAGTTTCAAGATCACGTGCCCATTTCCTTCTATGATTGTTCATACATAAATATATTTTACTCGTCCTAAAATTAGCTTGACATGCCCATAGAATGGGGGGCAAGTTCACTCAAAAGCGTGCAATGTCAAGATTTAAACATGCTAATAATATCCTGGTAACAGTTGATGTCTTAACATGAGGTCACCAACGTATGATATGTGGTCCTGGATTCTTGATTTGAGTCAGAGTTTAAGTGTCACACAGCTCTCCAGGGAAAAGCTTCACTGAAACGGATGAATGTGTTGATAATGTCTTTCAACAACATTGAGAGGTAAGCACAGCATAATTAGCTCAACCACTGGAAGTCTTCCATTTTGTTTCTGTGGCAGAAATCTGCCCAGGAATTATATGGGTTCTGTCTGTTATGGTATGTGTGGGATTTACCCAGGACTCAACTTCAGTTTCATGACCTTGGGTAAGAATTTAAGTTGATTCAGAGCTCATTGACCTGGAGGCGAAGCTACTCAGAGAGGGTAAGTAAAAATCATGCCATGGGGTATAGGTGTTTCTAGGCTGGTGTCTAAAAGATTTCCTGTATATCAAGCCCTCACTACAGAATCCAATTACCTCTTCTTGGTGACACTGAAAAGAACTCTTCATTTGCTTAGCTAGTTCTGCTTTTCTCCTTTTCTGTGGTCTCCTTACATTCAGCAATCTACTTAAGATATTTGTATTGGAAGGCTGTGCAACAAATGTAACCTATCCTCTCGACTCCCCCCACAACCTATTTTAAGGCAGTTTCTCTCCCTCTTCATGTTCCAATAGTTTATCATTGCAAACAACAGCACACCCAAATGGCTCCTTGCTGCCCTTTAATTCATAAATAAGCAATGGGTATAACAAACAGATTTTGCATTCCATCTGCAAGCTCTTCTCTGAGAACCCACAGCATTTTAAAACTTCATTCTGAACACAGGAAATAAATGTAATGAGAAAGACACAAAAATAAGAATTTCCCAGGTAAAAATAAATTGTAAATAAAGTTCATTTATATTAGCTATGATCTCTGGAGAGCTGTTTACAGAGTATGAAACAAAAGAACTCCATCATTACACTGCTTCTCTGAGATCACAAAAAAAGCATATTCTATATAGGATTTACTAAGAACTCCTGAGGTTGGCAGTAGTTTATCATCATCATCATCATCATCATCATCATCATCATCATGTTTTTCTAATTTAAATCATTTAAGGTAGTCTAAGTTACCATTTAAGATTTAAGTGTAGAATAGCTAACATTTCTAAAGAACTTAGGAGCTTCCAAACGTATGTTTGTGCACCATCAAATGTGTTTTTTGAAATAACTTTGTGAGTTAGCATTATTATATTTCACTTTTCAGATGAGGAATCTGAGGTACAGGAAGTGATGTGGCTTGCCTAGGATCAGACAATTGGTGACACAACTGCCCTAAATCAAATGCTTATTTCACTACAACAGCAGTTCCAAATCCTGCCTCTAAAGCTTCTGATTGTAAGTCCTGGGGAGTTTTAGAGAAAAATAATGTATAGGCCCCCACCCAGAAAACCTAAATCAGTATCTCTGGGGATGTGGCACAAAAAACAGTATATTCTAGAAACTCTCTGGAAGATACTTATGAGCAGCCAAGGGTTTTCAAACCTATAGCACTAATCTGAATGGCTTCCTTTATCATAGGTCATATTGGAACATAGATTATCTAATTAACTCTACATCTTGTGTCATAGGCAAGCAAGCTAAAAGCAAAACAACTGGCACACCATTCTTTACTTCCTATTTTCCTTCAGAAAGTGTATTAGTGTATTTTTTTAGGAGAGAGGATATGGTGAAAACATGGAGATATATAATGCTAATAACTAAAATAACCCTTGATACAATGGGAACGCCATACAAAGCAAACCAAGAGAAGATTTTAACTAGTGGACTCCATCGAGTATCCTACTTTCACAATTCCCATCACCTGTACACCATTCTACTTTCTTTTCATGGAAACAGTCATTGACATTGGCACTTTGGGTATGTACTCAAGGGAGAAAACGCAGACTGCATGAAGTGACTAGTGGGAAGACATCTCTCACCAAATTTACACCATTCACTTTTTTCTCTAAGTCATTTTCTAAAGAACTGTGAACTTCTCTTTCAAAATGGCCCTGACCTTTATTTTATTGGTCATTTTAAATGTTCCTACAGTTCCTAATATAATCAGCTTTCCTCCCCTGAAACTGAGTCTTGAGGCTTATTTTCTAAAATAGAAGATAGACTGATCTGATATTGACTTGTTCGGCATGACACTGGATTATAAAACAAGATGTGGGAAAAGAGGGAATTCAGTAAATTCCATTATTCCCTCTTTAGCTGATGGGGGGCTATACTTGGTAGGTAGAGTAGCAAAAAGTTTTATGTAAGGTGATCAGGCAGGAAGAGGAAGTTTGAGAAAGGCTCCTCTCATGGCATTAGAGAGAAGAAGGCAGACAAAAAGTGGGAAAAGAAGAGAGACCTAAAATTATTTTCCTTTATTCCTGGTAATATCCAGGACTTCGATAGATTGTGATACAGTGAAAGGAACCACAATTGTGCCTCTACTGGTTGGAGTCTTTGAAGGAGAATCCTGTATATTCATTCATTCATTGATGCAACAAATATTTATTGAGTCACTACTCTGTGACAATTGATGCTCTAGATGACAGAGATTAAAGCAGCAAACAAAATAAACAGAAATCTTTGCAACATGGCAGCTCAGCAGAGGTTGGTGAGGCATTCTTCACCCTCTCTCAGTTTCTATGTAGGATGTCAAAGAGAGGAGCTTTGTTAGGGGGTTGACTTAAATCTGAAAGACACATCTGTTGGATTACCCAAGCAGAGACTGAGTTATTCAGAGACTAAAATATTAGATTGGTCTGAGATTACTGACCTAAATTAATAGAAAACTTTGAATGCCCTTCCCCCAAAGGCAGACAATGTTCTAAAGTATATCATATCAGTTACTTATAAAACAAACAAGCAAACAAAACTGTGTTTCTCTGCACACGTACTAGTAATTTTGCAACTCTTTACATTCAGGAACCAGATAATATAGTGAAACAACACAATACCTGGGAAAAGGAATTGTCTCAGATAGAGAGTTGTTGTAGCCCATTGTCAGCACTGGTAAATTTAGGAGGACTCAGTGAAGAGCATCAAGAAATGGGTGGTTTGGAGAAACAAAACATTGCTGATGTTTATCTATATTGGTATATTTCCCAATAACTCTTTAGATTGAGAACCAGATCTCTGTCCCTAGTTACAAAGATTAACTCCTAGGAAAAAGAGCAGAATAGATATGCTACTTTTGGCCACTGAAATTAGGCCATTGAAAATGGCCATTATGCTATTGGCCATTGAAATTAGGAACTGCCATGCTCCAAGGAGTTTGTGTGTATCTATGTATATTACAATTCTTTGAAATAGCTGTTTCAGTGCTACAGATTTTGAAAAACTCTCATGATTAAGTGAAACACTATTATAAAGTATGGAAAACAAATATTTAGGTCCTCTGCCTAAGCATCATTAGCCACATCCCAGATTTCAATCTTGATTAGATATTCACTTAGTATTTGACACTAACTTCCTTTTTTTTTCTTTCACTGAAATAACCATCTTATTTTTCTGTACTCTCTAAATATATCATCTATAATTGTGTGATTAAAGGTTACATAGATGATCTCAAATCTAAAAGCTTTGGCAGAGTATAATCACTTCTGAAAAGATTCTGACATGGCAGGAAGACCATTTTTAGACTTTGTTTTTGCCCATTTAGTGTCAGTTACATATCTCCAGTGCTTGGCATGTTTCCTAAGTATAGATACATGCAATGAGATACTCAGTGGCATCCAATCACAGCTACTTAATTCTCTACTTATATATTCAGGAAAGACCCTGAAGTGTGAGGCAATGGGTACAAGGCATGCAGTTCAGTAGTAATGATGATTAAAGTAAGCAATTTTCCTCCAAGGAAAGATCATCATTCCTCAGTTCATTAATTGGTTAAAGACCTTGGATCAGCATAAAATGTTTTCAGCTGGCAATTAGCATGCAAATAAGCACTGGCCCACAGTCCCAGCATTTAAAAGAAATGAGACTAGGCTTAAAAGGAATGCTAGAGGCAAGGACATTTTAATAAAAATAAAAAATAATTCCCTAAGCATTGGTAATATTTGCTTTATGATGTTTTCCTTTTTAATCCTGTGGACCCCACCTTGTGAATTGACTCTGTTATTAAGATTCAGCATTGAAGGCATTGCAGTGAAGTATTTAAGAAATAACAGAAGAGAACAAGTTGCTTCTGGGAAAGACCTGTGGGCTTTCTAATAGGAAATTTTTGAAACAGATGTGGTGCACAAAGCTACGACTTTACACAACAGTATGTTTTACAAAGGCTGTAAAGTCATTGGAGGGATTAATAAATCTAAAACCTCAATATCAACTCCACATCTCAAAATGAGTTACCACCATTGTATGTTTCAGGACAGTCCAGACTATCAGACTGTAACAAATTAACTCCAGAATTTTAGTGACAACATAACTATAGTGGATTTTTTACCCAAGCTATATTTCTAATGCAGGTGGGCAGGGGCCACTTCACATTGTGCCACAGGGACCCAAGCTGATGGAGGCTCTGCCAACTTGTAGCTGCACCATCTGGAACATATGCCTTTCCTGTGGCAGAGAAAGAGAAAAACTGGAGCATTGCCACCAGCTCTTGAACGCTTTGCAGTAAAAGTTAAGACTCGTTACCTCTGCTCTGAGCCTACTGGCCTCAGCCCTAGTCATCTGGCCCTACCTACCCGGAAAGAGGCTGAGAAATATGGTGAAGCATACAATGAACACTAAGGGCGTGCTGGGAAAGATTTTACCCAAACCTTCATGTCCCGCTTTGCCACAGCAAATTTAGTCAAGCTTACGTTCCCCAAAATGCTTTTATAGAACAAGAATCAGAAGAAACTATGGACACTTTCACAAGAGAGATGTAACAAAAATTGTTGGAGATGGGTTAATTCACTAACCATTTTCATATGGTATTTACAATGTAGTCTCCATTGAAGTCTACCAAAGTGGTCCTAGTTTTAAATTTTAAAAATTGTTTATCTAGATTAATACTTCTTAATATTTTTTCTCCTAAGAATTCTTTTTAAGCATTTGTTTTCCTAAATGACCTTCTCATGAAATATTAATACCACAGATATACTAGTTATCTATTGATGTACTGTATGTATACTTGAGCTTTATACATTCAAAAGAGTAAGGTTCTTCTGTCTCCCACAAGAACCACTTTGATTCCCTTAGAGGTGATATCCCTCCACTCCTATCACCCATGGCTTCTACCTTGAAATGCATGACTTAAATTTAGCAGACTAAAAAAACAGAAAGCTGACCTATAGTCTAGAATTTATGTAGCTGATTTTATGTACTTTGCATAGTCATATTTTTACAGCAATTATTTTTTCTCTTAAGTCGTTAGGAGTCATGTGCCCCAAACTTCATTTTTCATATTCCTCCCCCAGTACCGCGAAGGCAGTGTAACTTAGTGATTCAGAGCACAGGTTCTGAAGTCAAATAGCATGTTTTCAAATCCTATCACTCTCATTGAGGAAGATTTTTTATCTTAGACAAGTTATTTACACCCTCTAGGTCTCGGGATTTTTTTCTCTTTTTTAATATATAAATGAGACCTTACAGAACCAATGTTAGAGAATTTTTTGAGGACATAGATGTCAATGTTTTTGTATATTGCCTAGAATGTAGTTTGTGGCAAATATTCTTATCATTGTTGATGCTTATGGTTATGTGAGCCTATTTCATAGTCTCCAATAGTCTCCAAATCCCAGAATTTCTTAGTGGGAGGGCAAGAAACTGAAGAAAAAACTTTTCCATTATGAGCTTTACTCCTGTGTCACCATAGGCCTTAATCTTAATTTTCCAGCAGTAGCATTGTCTTCCTGACTTCCAGATCCCAAGCCACCAAGGCCTGCCAGTATTAAGATTCTGAACAAGAAACCACAATAATCCCATTGATTTGGAAAGGGCCCAAATCTGTATGGAAGATCAAATGTGTGTGTGTGTACATAATGTTTTATTTTACATATATAATGTTTTTATATATGTGTACCTATATGTGTATACATACATACATTCATACAAACATATATATGGGTGTGTGTGTGTGTGTGTGTATACATATATAGACACAAATACCCTAAAAGTATTAAGTCTAAAGGTTCAGACACTGACACAGATTTTAATGAGACAGCTTCCCAGCAGAAGCAACAGGTGAGGGAGAGATGAGTTACAGCCTTTGCTGTGATTTCTCTAAATCTGTTTACAAGACCCATCTGTGAGGGAGAGTGGAAGGAACACTAACTGGGCTTGGAGTACAAAATTCTGAAGCCAAATTTTAGGAGCATAATTTAGTAGCCAGGTAAACTTGCTTAAATCACTTAATCTCATTGAGCTTTGGTTTGGAGATTATAATGACTATCTTGTTGAAGGATTCTGTTGGGCTCAAATGACAATATTGATGTACTAATAAGGATACTTGGTAGAAACTAAGGCTTTATGTGAATTAAAAGATGATTATTATATTTACTTACTTCTATCCGTATTTTAAACTGTGAATTTTTGTAACTACTGTGGGATGGGGGGGATATTTTTCTGATTTCTGATTTTTTTCCTATCAATTTATCTCATTATGACCCTGTTTGATTAGACTTTGTTATTGAATTATAAAATAAATATTTACCCAAAAGGCTGATATTAATTTTAAAGCTGTCTGAGAATGAAAAAAAAAAAAAAAAAAAAAAAAGACCCACTAAATCTGCCTTTTGCCCCGCTAATAATCTTTCAAATATCTTCAAGGCTAGATGACTTTGAATGGCCAGAAACCTACATCTGCTTTACCTACTTACTTTTCCTTTCCTTCTTAGCTAATGGAGTAAAAATCTGTTTAAAAAACAAACAGACCAAAACTTATCTCTGTACCTGAGATGCATTTCCAGTTGTCTCTGTAAGTCAGTCTACAGAAAGGGATATAAACTGAGGATTGTTAAAATCGTCAGGGACATCTGCACAACTACTTTGGACAGACATTAAAGATCATAAAATATCAGGAATTCATTTGCCCGAGGTAGCATTAGAAATGTCCCAGGACAAGGGGCAAAAGTGGCACATAGTTAGGAATGCACCTGAGAAGTTTCTTTCTGTACCTTCTTGTGCCATCCTCCTCACTTCAACATGCAGGTAAATGGGAGGACATGGATTAAAGAGACCTGAGAAATTATTGTAATTTGGGATCTTAGAAAAATCTCTCAGAACTGGATATAACAAGACATATTGGTCACTCCCATGATGTGTATCATCCTACCAGAAAAATAATGAGCCCGTAAGTTTGTGCCACATAGTTACCTTAGGGTTCAGGTGATGGGCCTCTGTTTAGCTGACAGAAGGACACTAGATTTCCTCTCCTCTACTACATAACACGTTCTTTTCTGTGTTAGCAGAGAAATCTGAGCTACTTTGCGTGAATGTTGAACAATGAAAGCAACTCACGTATCACCAGTGTTTTTTAAAACATGCAATGTCAAGCTTTATTACTTAGCATCTTATTTTATTTTATTCATGGCCTGTAAGCTGACTGTGGTAACTGCTCTTGCTCTGTCATCTCTTTCTCCTGCCAGTCTCTTACCTTTTCCATACCAGTCTATTTATTGGAGCAGATGCCAGGGTATGGGTTAATTATGATTCCACATAGTGTTTATTTCACGCAGTGAGAACTCTGTGAAAGATCTAGAGTAGCAATGGTGCAGACTGGCAAAAAATTGGTGCATTGGACATTGAGCACAGATGCATTTAATAATTTACACAGAATTAATAAGACACCGGGTTATTTTTAAGACTGACAATCAAGTGACTATTACAGACACACTTTACAAAATTGATACTTTGCTGGGAGACAAACCAAGTTTAGTAATGTAATTAAATAGAAATTAAATTGGGGAAAATGCATAATCATATTCTTATTAATATGTTAACTTTGTAAAGATTATTTGAATATTGCAGGAATTGAGCAAGATAACTGAGGCAAGTTAATTAGATTTCAAGTGAATTGCCACCATGTTAATTCATATTTTATAAGAATAGTAATTAAAATCCAACATGTTATAGCTACAGTATGGTATTTTATTATATCCTATACTAACATTTCAGTATAAGTCATTTTAGAACATCAGCTTAATGGATTAGTAAAAGTATAATAGTGTAACTGGGCATTTATTGTTAATAGAATCCAGCTTATGAAGTGAATTTTTATTATTCTTAAAGTCATTCACAGCACAACTTTAATGATACAACACTTACATTCTATCTGGCACTCTTGTATGCACTTTGTTCTGCAAGTGACTCTGTAGTATATTTACATCTATTAATTTAACCTTATTTTATTTATTTAAAATATAATTTCCATGGTCTCTGGATTTGAATATCAAGAAGCAGTGGGCAGGTTAATATACCACAAGATATATGGGCTGGGATTTCATTTGGTCAGACCACCATACCAGTTTATCAAACATTTCTAAGTTTAAACAAGGGTAAGGATGTAATGGGCAATTCTGCTTCCTTCACAGAAGAATAATTACAAAAAAGATGATGAGATAAAGGCCTATTAAAATGTGTTGAATCTAATTTTCCCACGAGCAGGTTAAATGCCCTTTTGGTCATCTGCCTTTTAGAGAAGAGAAACCTTATTGCTCTGGTGACTTGGAGTCTAGCAAGGTTCCAGTAGTTGGTGTAGCCAGTGTTTTCATTGAAAAATGTGGCATAGAAGCTAGTGAAAAATAATATCAATAGATTGTTAATCAGATCAACTTGAGATAGCATCTGCCTTGCTGGGAGGCCTCTGTGGAAAGTTCCTATTTTGTTGGTTGAGAAGAACTTTCTCTCGTTTTTCCTCAGTGCTTGAGATTATTGAAGAGATGTTTAATTGGCCAAAGGAAGGGTTTCAATCATGTTTCCAGTAACATTGATTGTGAGGAATGTATTAACATTTCAACTTTCCAAGTGAAAAAACAGAAGTGCAGATATGTAATGTGCATTTTCTAGTATTTCTAGAGTTTCCCAGGAAGGGGTAATGACTGCATTTCCCTGATGATTGCTTCACATCAACCACTCTCCATCAACCACTCTCCACTACTGCTCTTAACACAAACTGCAACTACTTATTTGCATCTTACTTCTGTGGCTTTTAAGCTCTCAGGAACACTCTACCCAAGTATAGTAAGAGGGCATGGTGGCTCACATCTGTAATCCCAGCACTTTGGGAGGCTAAGGCAAGCAGATTGCTTGAGCTCAGGAGTTTGAGACAAGCCTGGGCAACATGGCAAAACCCCATCTCTACAAAAAATAAAAAAATATAGCAGGACGTGGTGGTGCATACCTATAGTCCCAGCTACTATGGAGGCTGAGGTGGGTGGATTGCTTGAGCCTGGGAGGTTGAGGCTGCACTAAGCCATAATCGTGCTCCTGCACTCCAGCTTGAGTGACAAAGCAAGACCTTGTCTCAAAAAACAAACAAACAACACAACAAAACAAAACAGAAAAAAACACTGTGATAGATGTTGTGATTTGGTACCAACATTATCCTTCAGTAATAAAGGATTTAATCTCCCAGCTACTGGAGCCTCAGCTTTTACCCCTTTCAGGTACTGCCTTAGATACAGAGACCCGACATATTCAAAGTCATGTCACCTTTCTGGGATAGCCCATAAGCAATGACTAATCAAAGGTCCCAAAGCCCAGCTGTCTAACCCCCAAGTTGGAAAACTTTGAAGGTGTATCCCAGCTTCACGACTTCCTGCAGGATCTTGTGAATATCACTGGGACTGTGTTGCAGGTCAGGTTCTCATTTTGCCCAATCCTGCCTTATTCTTTTTCCTTCCATAGGTTGTATCTCAAGAACAGTCCCTAACAAACTTCCTGCACACTAAACTCCATCTCAGAGTCTACTTCCCAGTAAAAAGCAATTGTCCTGATTCTAGATCTTTGATTGGTCATTATTTTGTGGAGAACATAGAGTTAATTCTGCACTAATGTATTTTGTATCCCCATTTTGAATACACACTTCTTGAATGGCTTAAATAAATGAAAATGACAGTTGAATTTAGATGACAGGTTTAATCAAAGAGATTGAGTTTACAGGATTTAAGAGGGCCCTAGTCTTAGAGAACATGAGATAAAATGAGGGAATTTTACTCATAATAATGATAATTAGATTCAGATCTTGAATACATTAATTAGAAATCAAGGATGTGAATTTAAGTGAATGTCTGAAAAAAAAAGGAAGGAACATTTTTCTCTATAATCTTCAGTGCTTGATAATTAAATAAAGGTCCCAGAGGAAAGTCTATTTTTTGCCTTTGAAGCTTCAATTGTTGGATAACTACTGGAGCAAAGGCATTAAATTTTCTACAGGAAAAGAGTTTTGAGCAAGGAAAGAAATTTTTCTTGCAAATGCTCCTAGTGAAGAACACTTACGTTCATTACCCAATATACATAATAAAGCCACTCACTGAACCTCCTGAGAGCCCCTTGGCTACACACAATTATGGACAGTGAGCATGGAACCAAGAGGAAAACAATTTTTTTTTCATATTAATAACACTTTTGGAACCATTTCAGAAAGGCTTTCCAAATATTTAAAAGAACCTTAAATAGATTTCTATAAGTAGTTTTATTTCGATATTCAGGTACTTTCTAGATAGCTCCGTAACTATGAGCTCTCTGTGAGCTCTTAGCTCTCCCCAGTGAATTTGTGTAACCTCATTTAACACACTATCTTTGTTTTACAAACTGTAGCCATAAAATTTTCCTGCTTTCCTTGAGTTATTTCAGTCTGAGATTTAGGACATTTCTAAGTTTTAACTTGTCATGTCTTCCTGGTACCATTAAATCATAGCATTCTCTTAATTTTCCCCTAGATAATATTTACTGAGGCTGAGAATTTGAAAGTTAGCTAGGGATGAATGTAAATGAGGAGTCTCTCTAACAACATACATTAAGAAAATCATTGCCCTCCCTAATCATAGAGAAGTCTCAGACTGTGATGTGGACTTATTTCCTTATTGGCTATTTTACTTAAATAATGGTATTAGTTATGACTTCAAACCAAAATACTACTAAACATGACCTTTGAAATAGAGATGCTATGTTGAACAACCCAGCATATTTCCCTCCCCTCCCTTCCTTCGTTTTCATCCTACCTTTTGCTCTCTTCTTTCCACATACATTGTTTGAATCTATTGTCATCACTGATAGGTGCCAGTAATTCAAAATTTGTATATTCATTTATTTCACAAATATTTAATAAACATATATTATATACTAAGACATATGTTAGACATTTTGAATACATGTGTTAGCCAAATGGGCATTTCTTTGCTCTAAAGGAACTCAATAGCATAAGTGATCCCTGATCTTAAGGAAGCCACTATGGAGTAGGAGACTCAGACATGCAACAGCTAAGTATCAAATGTGTTATACATATTAGTTACTACACAAAAATGAGTTTGAGAACTCCCCAGTTTGAGAGCTGCCTTTGGGATTCAGAAAACTGTCGATAACAGAGAAATGCAGGCAAGGAAACAGCTTTGTGGGCTTAACACTGAAATCCTGGAACTGCACCTTTAGAGGGTGCTAAACTGTATGGTCTGCAAAGAAGAAGCATTGAGCATTGAGACTGGAATATTAGCAAAGGGGTAGATCAGGACCTTGCATTCCTTACTGAGAAATTTAGTGATGGGAATTATGTCAGAGAAAACAAATTGACCACCAAAGATTTGGGGCCCCACCAAAGATTTCTTCCCAGCCAGGGATTACATACTCCAGTCTCTAGCAAATCTAGATGATAACTGGTGTTCACTTATTGAATGTAAGCAGCTGAATTATGTGTCATTCCCAGATCAAGGTGGTAAAAAACAATTAGTCTTCTCCATTGCTTCTTATCTCCTGTTTGAATAATGACATCCAGGGCAACCTTAGAAGACACATGTAGATGTCAGAGTCTCCAGCAACCTGAGTTATTGAATTACTGGGAATCAGAACCTCCAGCCTGGAAACCAAGAACACCTACATTAGATGAATACACAAGTGAGAAATCAACTTTTAGATGTGTGGTATTATTTCTGAGGACTCTGTTCTGTTCCATTGGTCTATATCTATGTTTTGGTACCAGTACCATGCTGTTTTGGTTACTGTAGCCTTGTAGTATAGTTTGAAGTCAGGTAGCGTGATGCCTCCAGCTTTGTTCTTTTGACTTAGGATTGTCTTGGAGATGCGGGCTCTTTTTTGGTTCCATATGAACTTTAAAGCAGTTTTTTCCAATTCTGTGAAGAAACTCGGTAGCTTGATGGGGATGGCATTGAATCTGTAAATAACCTTGGGCAGTATGGCCATTTTCACGATATTGATTCTTCCTATCCATGAGCATGGTATGTTCTTCCATTTGTTTGTGTCCTCTTTTATTTCACTGAGCAGTGGTTTGTAGTTCTCCTTGAAGAGGTCCTTTACATCCCTTGTAAGTTG